>NW_006409038.1:453245-453868 GCF_000296735.1 Chrysochloris asiatica | reverse complement strand
GGGCTTATAGAAGAACAAATAAGTCTGTATTTGGAGGCATACGGCCAGAATTCTCCTTATAGGCCAGGATGACCAGACTTTGTCATTCATACTTCAGATATGCTATTATGAAGGCCAGTACCTTGAGAAGAAAATCATGACTGATAAAGTGGAGTATCAGTAAAAAGAGGAAGTCCCCAACAAGATGATTAACATAGTAGCAGTAGTAATGGGCTCAAGTTTATCAAGTATTGTGGGGCTGGTGCAGTACCTGGCAGTGTTTCGTTTTGTTTTGCAAAGAATTGCTATGAGTTAGAATCAACTATATATACTGCATGCATACCAGTTTAGTCACTTTTATAAAATTAAATAAAAATTTAGTATTGCTTTGCATACACATTTGAATTATATTTATTTCTACCATTACACATAAATATACAACCTTCTAAAATGTTTTTAGGGCTTTATATTGAAGACTAAAGTCTTCTCTTCACATCAATCTACTTCACGTTTTTAGGAGTTTGAATTTTCCATGGGTAAAAAAAAAGGTGGTGCTGTGGGTTAATGCTCCAGACTGCAAAGTCGTTTGAACTGCAAGGTCGGCAGTTTAAGCTCACCAGCTGCTCCTTGGAAACTCTACACAG
>NW_006409038.1:452400-452998 GCF_000296735.1 Chrysochloris asiatica | reverse complement strand
TACTTTGAACATATTATCACAAGAGACCAGTATCTAGAAAAAGACATCATGCTTAGTAAAGTAGTGAGTCAGTGAAAAATAATAAGACACTCATTGAGATGGATTAACACAAAGGCTGCTACAGTGGACTCAAACCTAATAACAATTATCAGAATGGCACAGGACCATGAAGTATTTTGTTCTATTTTAACTACTATTACTATGGGAAGGTATCAATTTGATTGTTGTTATTATTGTTAATTGCTATCGAGTCAGTACTTAGTCATACCAACCCCAGGCACAACAGAACGAAATACTGGCCAGTCCAGGGCCAACCTCACAATTGTTGCCAACTTGAGCCCATTGATGGTGTCATTTTGCCAACACATCTCATTGGAGGTCTTCCTCTTTTTCTATGACCCTCCACATTACCAAACATGATATGCTTCCCCAATGACTGGACTGTCCTGACAATATGTCCGAAGTATGAGAGATGAAGTCTGGCCATCCAGACCTTCTGGAGCACTCTGGATGCACTTCTTCCGACAAGGATCTGTTTGTTCTTTTGGTAGCCCATGATACTTTCAATATTCTCCTCCAACACCATAATTTAAATGCA
>NW_006409038.1:449279-450364 GCF_000296735.1 Chrysochloris asiatica | reverse complement strand
ATCAAGTCATCAAGGCTAGGTCAAATGGGTACTGTCTGCAAGTTTGGGTGTTTTTGTGCATTTTCCCTCCCTGAATATCAGCTGTATGCTTCAATCTCAACCCTGACCTCTGTGGCTATGTCCTTGTCCATAAGCTGAAGTGGCCCCAGGTCTCACCACACTTTGGACCAACCAGCCCTTCCTCTTCTTTCTCTCATCTCCAGGTCAACAGGAGTCAATGGACTATGGTTGAACTCAGCCCATTTCATCATTGCTGCCTTTCCCCCTCTTCCACACACCAGTAGACCGATGTAGTCGCCAGCAAACTTACATGCCTGTTCATGTGTTCCCTTTGAGTTTCATTCTTAGTTTGTCCTGAAGGAACTTGATTGCTTGCCTTGATGACTTCCTGGTGAACAGCTTGCTTATTCTTGCAGCAGCCAGTCATTCTAACATATTTGTTTTGCGTTTTTCCTGACGATCTTTATTTGAAGATGTATCTTCTGTTGTTCTAGCTGTTCCAGGCTGGTCTGCTTATCCTTGCTAATGGGAATATCTCACCTCATAAGATTCTGAATGGGACTCAGAATTTCACGTAAGGTCTTATACACTGCAAAGGCTTTGAAAGAGGCCTATTTCACTGGGCAAGTTCTAGAACCTCTTTTAGGTATTCCAATCTGTTTTAGGCTGAAGATGGGCTTACACGTTTTCTGTAATCATGTTTATCAACATTGCTTTCTATCCCACTCAAGTGTCTATTTTATAACAGTAGGCAAGGGAAACCAATATTCATAAGACAGTCAAGCATTTCAGTATTATTTCCCCTCTTCAAACTATGCCTAAATCCCAGTATCACAGAGCTCTGTTGTTCCAAGTTTGAGCATGCATCAGTATTTACCTCTGTCCCACTCAGGCCATGCAAACCTGTCTCAGTGTTCCCCTATCAGTGTTCTTCCACCTCCTCCTCCTTCTTGTATTGTCCTCTCCAACACTCGAATTATAGCCATGACCACAACCCCACTGTTGTGGTTACCTTATATTCCATTAACTCTTCCCTACACTTAAGACAGTCTATTTTATCCTGTAATCTACCTGACCTTCTCAAC
>NW_006409038.1:446912-447519 GCF_000296735.1 Chrysochloris asiatica | reverse complement strand
AAAAAAAAAAAATCTGTAGAACAATATGAATATGACTTTAATATCCTATCTTCAGCTTCTTGCTTTCAAAACTTCCTGAGAGATTTCAAGATGCCACTGGTGGTTGTTATGCTATGCATCAGGCTTTAATTTAATTTTTGGCCTTTTTGTTTTTAAACTCTCTTTCCCTCTCTACACCGTTTCCTGTCCTTTCCCATATTAAGAAAACAAAAATGGTCAGGGTCTGCTCTTGGGCTGAATATCTGTGCGAATGCGTGGCAGAAGAACCCACCAGTGGTGAGGGCTGGGGGGTGTCCACTTGTTCAGGCGTCACCTCTAGTCACCAGAATTGAGATGTGCAAACAGTGGGGTGAGGGGGGCAATGATCAGATACCAAAGGGGGCGGAAAAAAAAAAATCAGAACAAAGCAAAACAACAGTGTATTGTCCACTTTTGCTCCAAGGTTCCCGAGGCGTTTTTCCATGGTGTTTCTGCTTCCCTGCTTGGTCTTACTGTTTGGTATCACCCAAGATGTTGGCTCTGGGCCTCTAAGTCCGACAGATTCAATAGTATGCAATTTCTTACTTCAGCTTCAAGTTCCACTAGCTATAAACCTTCAAACTTTTAA
>NW_006409038.1:444324-446487 GCF_000296735.1 Chrysochloris asiatica | reverse complement strand
TTTTATTTCATCCTCACTGGCTTTAGTGGTTGATGTGTAAATTTGAATAATAGTGGTATTAACTGGTCTTCCTATAGGCACATGGACATTATCCTGTCACAGACAACATTGTACCTCATGACTGCTAGTGATATCTTCGTTTTAACACCATTCCTTTACAATTTTTCATTCATGGCATAATAAACCATGTGGTTGCCACATTCAAAAGAGTCAATACCAGTCCCTTTCAGTTCATGAATGCTTAAGATATCAGTGTTTATGCATTCCATTTCATTTTGACAATTGCCAATTTTCCTAGATTCATACATCATACATTTCATGCTCCAATGATTAATGAATGTTTACAGCTGTTTCTCTTTGGTGCCATCAAATTGCTGGCACCTAACAAAAACAACAGCTTTTGAAATTAAAAAAAAAAAAAATGTTCATAAGTTGCTGTTAACAGTTTCTGACGCTTCAATTATTGCTTAAACACTCTCACTTCACACCACTATCACCAACATCCAGAAATCCTCAGTTTTGATACAATGACCAAATATGAAAAATGATCTATAAAGGAGTCTACATATTTGTATTCTCTCGATCTGCTGACATCACTGTGCATTGTTATAACCAGGGTTCAAGGCAGTGAATCTCCAGACAACCTGCCTCTTAACATCATGGTGGGATTCTCCCTAAAAATTACAGGAGGCTTTGGTGTGTGGTACTTTCCAATGGCACCCACTTGTTCTTTCCATTCTGCCAAATAACAAGCCTTACCACTCTAGGTTTTAAAGTTGGGCACTGTCATGGATATACCCTTCGCATAAGTACCCTAAATATAAACCCTAGGAATAGATGGCAATATCATAGAGTAGTAAACACATGAGCTGGTATGTTTATCTTTCAAGATAAATTATATGCCTAACCTGTGATACTTCAAAATAATATTTAAATAAGCTCTTTATAGGAAATAAAACCACAGATTCTATAGGATTTGGGATCCCCAAGATGAAATATGTTAACTGGAGCAAGGAAGCATCCTACAATGGGGGGGGGGGCATTATTCTCAGAACAGATGAGGTTACATGAATTCTACTGAAAGAATGGGCACTTATTTTTCATGAGAAATGTTGAATGAGATGGAATTGGTCATAACCATGATTTGGATCAGGGAATACAGATACTTGTTTACACTGACTCTGTAGGGATTCACTTAATAGAAAAGTTCATTAAAAGGCAAGGATATCTATTTACCATTGTCAAAAAATATTATATCTAAAAAAAAAAAATAATAAGAAAAGAGCACTTGTATAGTGTTGCAGTAGTTATTCAGTGGTAGAATATTTGGATTCTATTCCAGGTCAATGTGCCTTGTCTGCTACCACTACCTATTGGCCACTGTATGGTTGAGGCTTCAGCAAAAATTCCATACCAAGACTATAAAAATGTCTTGGTAATGTACTTCTACAAATCAGGTTGGGTATATTCAAAGTCATGTTTTAGTTCTCGTGCACTTGTTTTAATTTTCTTCAGCTTCAACATGAACTGTTTCACAGTCTTCCCCGGCTTTGTTTTGGCTGGTAATATGGAACTTTTCCACTGTCTCTTTCCACGGATGTTGCCAATTTGATTTCTGTGTATTCTTTCTTGTGAGTTCCATGTGTTTAAAAAAGGCATTTGCAATGAAGAAGTCATTGGTTTTTCAAAATTCTATCATGCATTCTCTTTTATCATTTCTACAATCAAGGCCATATTTTTAAACTACTGATGCTTTTTTTTTTTGCTTCCAGCCTTTTCCTTCTAATCACCAGTAATTGTCTATATATATTTATTGCATGCTTGATCAATTTCAGACTAAAGATGATGGTAGAATTCTTCAATTTCATCATCACTAGCTTTAGTGGTTGGTGCATAAATTTTAACAATAGTGATATTAACTGGTTTTCCTTTTGTTGTTATTAAGTGCTGTTACATGAATTCTAACATAGCAGTGCTTTATAGGGTTTGTGCGGAGCAGCTGGTGGGCTTGAATCACCAACTTTGTGGCTCAGTTTGACCGTGTAGTCAAGTTCATTATCCTGCAGCACCACACCAGGTCTTCCTTTTAGGCTTGTGCATCTTACCCTGTCACAGACAGCATTGTACTCCAAGATTGTTGTTATTGTGAAGTGCTGTTGAGTC
>NW_006409038.1:442092-443448 GCF_000296735.1 Chrysochloris asiatica | reverse complement strand
GTAATTTGGAAGACCGCTACCTGCCTAACAGATTGGAAGATATCCATATCTCTGTCTATTCCAAAGATAATTGACTGGATGGAATGTAGAAATCACCGGACATTATCATTAATATCACATACAATAAAATGTTGCTAAAGGTAATAAATGGCTGCAACATTACACTGATAAGGAACTGCCAGAAGTTCAAGCCAGAGTCAGATGAGCATGTAGAACAATTGATATTATTGCTAACGTCAGATAAATCTTGGTTGAAAGTAGAGAATATTAGAAATACGTTTATTTCTGCTTTATTGACTATGTAATGGTTTTCAATTGTGTGGATCATGACAAGCTATGGAAAACACTGGGAAATGAATATTCTAGAACACTCAATTCTGTTCCTCAGGAACCTGTACATAGACCAAAACACAACTGTTTGAACAAGACAAGGGACACTGAATGATTTAAAATCAGGAAAGGTTTGCTAGGGTTGTATTCTTTCATCATATTTATTCAGTCTGTATATTCAGCAAATAATTCAAGTAGCTGAATTATATGAAGAAGCACATGGCATCAGGACTGGAGGAAAGCTCATTAACAGTCTGCCATATGTAGATGAAGCAATCTTGATTGCTAAAAGAAAAGAACACTTAAAATACTTACTAATAAAGATCAAAGACCACAGCCTTCAGTATGCACTGCCCCTCAATGTAAAGACAAAGTATAAATCTTCACCACTGGAGCAACAAATAACATCATGATAAATGTAGAAAATATTAAAGTTGTCAAAACTTTCTTTTTTTTTGGTTTTCCCACTGCCTTTTTTGGAGGCGGCGTTCAAAATTTTCAATTGCGTTTTTGCCTTAGGCATATCTGCTGCACAAGATCTCTTTAAAGTGCTGAAGAGCAAAGACTTCAATTTGAGGACTGAAGTGTGCCTGACCCAAGCCAAGGTGTTTTCAGTAGCACTGTATGAATGAGAAAGTTGGGTAATGAAAAAGGAAGACCAAAGAAAAATTGATTCAATTTGGATTATAGTAATGGAGAGGAATATTAAAAGTACCATGGACTGCTAGAAGGACCAATGCTTCTAAGTTGGAATAATTATAACCAGAATGCTACTTAGAAATCAATATGACCAGACTTCATTTCTCATACTTCAGACATATTACCAGGAAAGACAATCCCCAGAGAAGAACATCATGCTTGGTAAAATGGAGGGTCAGTGCAAAAGAGGAAGACCCCAATGAGATGAACTGGCACAGTAGCAGCAGCAATGGCTCAAGCATAGCAGCAATTGTGAGGATGGCACAGAACAGGGCGGTGTTTCGTTCTGTTGTGCATTAGGCCACTATGGTTGAAATATCTTGATGG
>NW_006409038.1:438854-440587 GCF_000296735.1 Chrysochloris asiatica | reverse complement strand
AGTGGGTTTAGTTTTTGTGGTTTGTGTTATGTTAAGCATTGGATATGAGAGCACTCTTTAATCCTGTCCCATGTATTCAGAGAGTAGGTACTGTTTTCTTCCTATTTTATAGATGAGGTGGTTGTTATTGTTTAGTGCCATTGAATATGTTCCAGCTCATAAATAGCCTATATATTGCCATTGTGTCAATCAATCTTGTTGGCTGTCTTCCTCTTTTTTGCGAACACTCCATTTTATAAACTCACAAGTTGCTCCTCAGAAACCCTATGCAGGGTGGCTATTAGTTGGAACCAATTTGACAGCACTTAACAACAACAACCACTTTATAAAGCATGATATCCTGCTCCAGGGACTGATCGCTCCTGATAACATACCCAAATAACAAGAGACAAAGTCTAATCATTCTCAGTTCTAGGGAGTATTCTGGCTGTACTTCTTACAAGATAGGTTGGGTTATTTTTCTGATAGTTTAGGGTATTTTTAATATTCTTCTCCAAAACTGCAATTAAAATTAATTGAGTCTTATCTAGATTTCCTTATTCATTGATCAACTTTCATATTCATCTATGAGACAATTGAAGATACTGCGATGAAGAGGATAAAGGTCGAAGACCACAACCTTCAGTGTGAGTTGCACCTCAACAGAAATCCTCACCACTGGGCCAATAAATAATACCATGATAAATGGTGAAAAGACTGAAGTTTTCAAAGATTTCATTTTGCTTGAATCCATTATCAACACTCATGGAAGCATGAGTCAAGAAATCAAACAACATATTACTTTAGGCAAATCTTCTATGTAAAGCTGTGCCTGGTCCAAACCATGGTATTTTCACCAACTTCATATGCCAGTATACAGGTTAGATAGGGATGCAAAACTTAGACATTGGCTACCTAAAATGAGGAGGTGATAAAGGCACAAAGTGACTGGCTTACAAGTTTTTAAGAGTGAGTTTAGTTTAAGAGTGTGCAGGCATGGGTAGAGTCCCCACTGAATAGTTTTCATCTATTCTAGACAAGTGCAATGAAAGGAAATGGGAATAGGATTCATGTGAGTCAATAATGAGTAATTACTATCATTACTAATTGTGACTGTCACAAGGTATAGGCTTTGTAACAAAAACAGGGGAGTAGCTAACCTTACAGTCCAGAAGCAGTGGACCATCAAGGGAGAAGAGCTCAGGTGGAAAGTGGGACCCTATCCAGAGAAGCAGTGACACCAGAGATGGAGGCAGAGATGAGGACATGGAGAGAGGGAGCAGCTGAGGACTCTGGACTCATGGAAAGAGAAGGACTAGGTGCCGGCAGCCAGGAGGCAGGATTGCAGGATATGCCCTTTGGTTGTTTAAATTATTATATATTTCTGAGTGTTTTTGTGTACCTCCCCACAAAGAAAACCAAAACCAAACCAAAACAAACCAAACCAAAACAAAAACAGAGGGAATAGAAGCAAATACTGTTGAATGATGATGGACAGAGGAGATTGTAATCATTGCAATGAAATGATGGTGTAAAGCCGATGTTCTCCCATGTAAAGTATTACTCAGTTCATAATAAAACTTAAAAAGAGAAATAAAACCTGTTAAAATGCTCACGATCAAAGATCAGTTTGTAGATTAAAATGGATCAGACCCAAGCGATAACATTTCCAGTTACTCCATATACATGTGTAAATTGGACAATGAATAAAGATCATAGAAGAATGAATATATTTCAATGATTATGCTGGAGTT
>NW_006409038.1:434634-438469 GCF_000296735.1 Chrysochloris asiatica | reverse complement strand
TAGAACATTTTCTTTGTGGAGTATCTTTATGCCAATTGACCATAGCCAAGATCCAGGTCCATCAACTCATTTTTCTAAGATGTTTGATAATGTCTAGGCATTTTTCATTGTTTTTCCTTCTGTATGCTCCACAATTGGGTCCTGGTGTGATATAAGGATGGTTTTAATCACAAGATCAGTTGTTCAAGCTTACTAACCACTATTCAAAACCTATATGGAAGTTTTCTGTCTCTATATGGTTGCAGACATTTTTGTATCATCTTTAGTAAAACTTTACATGTATGGAATATAAATGACATTGTCTGAGGATTTCTGAATTCTGTTGGGTCCCCTTTATTTAGAATAGGAACAAATATGGATCTCTTCCAGTCAGTTGACCAGGAAGTTGTCTTCCAAATTTTCTTGAATGGATGAGTTAGTGACTCCAGCACTTCATTAGTTTGTTGACTGATTTCAATCTGCATTCCATATATTCCTGGTTCCTTGTTCTTTGCCAATGCCTTCAATGCACCTAGGATTTCTTCCTTCAGGATCATATGTTATTGATCAAGAAGTTATGAAACTTCTTGAAATGGTTGAGTATCAACATACTTTTTTGGTTCAGTGATTCTGTGCATTCTTTCCATCTTCTTTTGATGCTTTCTGCATTATTCAGTATTTTGCCAATAGAATATTCCAATAACATAAGCTGAGGCTTGAATTTTTATTTTGTTTCCACTGCTTGAGAAATGCTAAGTGTGTATTTGACATTGTCTTTTGAAATTTTCTATTCAGCACTTGTAACTCCTTATTCTTCCATTTGCTTTAGGAGCTATATGCAGGAGAGCAAGTTTCATAGTCTCTTCTGACAATCACATTGATCTTTTCCTTTTTTCTTATTTTCTTAATGACCTTTGCTTTCTCCTTGTATACTATTCTTGAGATCATCTCACAGCTCTACTGGTGTATGGTCTTTAGTGTCTAATACATGAAATATGCTCTTTGGATAATTTCTAAATCAGTTTAATTATGTTGTTGTTGTTAGGTACCATCGAGTTGATATCAACTCATAGAAGCCCTATGCACAACAGAACAAAACATTGCCTGGTTCTGGGCTAAACTCACAACTGTTGCCCTGCTTGAGCCCATTGACATTGTCACTTTGCCAGTCCATTTCATCGGAGGTCTTCTCCTTTTTCTCCAACTGTCCACCTTAACAAACATGATATTCTTCTCCAGTGACTGGTCCCTCCTGACAGCATGTCAGAAGTATGAGAGATGAAGTTTGGCCATCCTATCCTCCAAGGAGCACTCTGACTCCAATTCTTCCAACCAAATCTGTTTGTTCTTTCAGAAGTCCATGGTACTTTCAATATTCTCCAGCAACACCATAGCTCAACAAATGCATCAATTCTTCTATGATTTTCTTTATTCATTGTCCAACTTTTACATGCATATGAAAATACTGAAATACCATGGCTTGGGTTAGGTGTACCTTAGTCCTCAAGCTTACATCTTTGCTCTGCAGCACTGTAAAAGGAATTGTGCAGCAGGTTTGCCTAATGCTATACATCATTTGATTTATTGACTGCTACTTCCATGAGAGTTGGTGTTTGAGCCAAGAAAAATGAAGTCTTTAACAACTTCAATATTTTCTCCTTTGATAAGAATGTGGTTTATTGGTAAAGTGGTAATAATTTTGGTTTTCTTTACATTGATATGCAATCCGTACAGAAGGCTGTAGTCTTTGCTACAGTCATCAATAAGTATTTTAAGCCTTCTTCACTTTCAGCAAGCACGGTTGTATCTTCTGCATATTGCAGGTTGTTAATGAGTCTTCCTCCAATCCTGATGCCATGTTTTTCTTCATATAACCCAGCTTCTCAGATTATTTGCTTAGCAACAAGGAACTCTGGTAGTGTAGTGGTTATGAAACAGGTTTCAAACCACAAGGTCAGCAATTCAAAACTACCAGCTGCTCCGCAGGAGAAAGATGAGGTTTTCTGCAACTGTAAAGATTTACAGCCTCGGAAACCCTGGTCAGGTCACTATAGGTCAGAACCGACTCGATGGCAGTTAAAAACAACAAATACGGGTTGAATAAATATGGTGAAGGAATATAACCCTGTCGTACACGTTTCTTAATTTTAAAACATTCAGTGTTTCCATGTTCTGTTCAAACAACTGCCTCTTGATCCAGGTACAGATTTCTTATGAGCACAATTAAGTGTTCCACAATACTCATACTTTTCAATGTTGTCCATAGCTTGTCATGATCCACAAAACTGGAAGAGTTTGCAGAGTCAATAAAGCACAGGTAAACATATTTCTGGTATTCTCTGCTTTCAGCCAAGATCCATTGGACATCAGCAATGATATCTTTCATTCTATGTCCTCTTCTGAATCCAGCTTAAACCTCTGGAAGTTCTCTGTCAATGTATGCTTGCAGCTGTGTCTCTATTACCTTTAGTAAAACTTTACTCACATAGGATATCAAAGATATTCTCTGATTATTTCCGCCTTCTGTTGGGTCATCTCTCTTTGGAATGGGCAAAAATACAGATCTCTTTGAATCAGTTGATCAGATAGTTGTCTTCCATATTTCTTGGCATAGATGAATGAGTGCATCATGCACCGCCTCATTTTCTAGAAAGATTTCAATTGTTATCCCATCACTTTCCGGTGCCTTGCCCTTTGCTAATTCCTTCAATGCACCTTGAACTCCTTCCTTCACGATCATTGGCTCTTGATGAAATGCTACCTCTTAAAATGGTTGAACATTGATTGACCTTTTCCTTTTGGTAAAGTGACTGTATGTGTTTCTTTCATCTTCTTTTTATACTTTCTGCACCATTCAATAATTTGCCCAGAGAATCATTAAGCAAATCTGTTGTAAAAGACCTCTTAAATGTTTAAAAGAGTTAAGATGTCACTATGAGGACTAAGGTGTATCTCACACAACCCATGGTATTTTCAGTTGCCTCATATGCATTTGAAAGTTTAATGAATGTGGAAAGTCATAGTGAAATCAATGTGATTAAATAATGGTTTTGGGTAAGAATATTCCTTAGAAGCTAGGATGGTAAAACTTCATCTTTCAGATTTTGCAAGTATTACAAGGAGAGACCAATTTCTGTAGATGGACATGTTAGTAAGATGTAGGGTCAGCAAAAGACAGGAATTCTCTCAAGGAGATGAATTGGCACAGTGACAGGAGGAATGGGCTCAAGCACAGCAATGATTATGAGGATGGCACAGGACCAGTCAGTGTTCTGTTTTATTGTGCATAAGGTCACTATGAGTCATTACCAACTCAATGGCACTTAACAACAACAACAACAAAATACCAAAAGTACCATAGTGAGCCAGAATTAAAAGCAAATCTGCTTGGAAGAAGTATGGTCAGAATTCTCCTTAGAAGCAACAATTGCTAGACTTTGTCTCTTATACTTTGGACATGCTCTTAGCAGGAACCAGACCCTAGGGAAGGAAGTCATGCTTGGTAAAGTGGATGGTCAGTGGAACAGAGGAAGATCCCCAAAGAGATGGAGTCACACAGTAGCAGTAACAATGAGCACAAGCATAATAACAATTGTGAGGATGTTACAAACCAGACAGTGTTTTCTTTTATTGTTCATAAGGTCTCTATGAGTTCAAAGCAACTCAATGACACCGAACAACCTAACAGCAATCCTTCCTCAAATGGTTCTACACCCTTTGATTTACGAGTCAATGCAGCAGTTTTGGCACCATCAAGAAATTCAGATTGTCTTCCTTTTCTATTTTATTTTGAGTTTTAATAACAAAACTGCCTGAAGGGGCAACACCAGGGCTATATTATGGATGTGATAAGATT
>NW_006409038.1:429884-434115 GCF_000296735.1 Chrysochloris asiatica | reverse complement strand
AGGCAAATGAAATAATTGTGTGAATACATTATTCAAACTAAAGAATTAATAATAATAATAATTTGACTGCTTGATGAACATACTTTAAGTTAAGCAAATGTTTTATACCTATGTGGAAAGCATTGTCTACATTTCAATGTACAAAATTTTGCGATGCAAGGTAAAATTTAAATGGATTCAGGCCTTGTAGAAATGACACATATTGTTGTTGTTGCTGTGTGTTGTCAAGTCAGTTCTAACTTATATGACCCTATGTATAATTTCCATGGCTGTATATCTTTAAGGGAGCAGAAAGACTCATCTTTTCCCCATGTCCTAAACAATAGATGGAATCCTGGTGTGATGTTAGAGGATGATGCACTGGTTCAAATCCTATACAGGTTTGCTATGAGTTTGAACCAGCTTGATGACACTTAACAACCAAAGCAACAACAAAGATACTAGAAGAAAGTCTATCATCAGTCAACAAAACTTTGAAAAGTATGATGATATCATAAAAATAATTCAAAATGAAAGTAAATATCCAAAATAGTTTAAAATTATGCCTATAATTTTTACAAAATCATTTATATTTTTTATAAAGTGTTTTGGTAGAAAGGGCATTAAAAACTATATTCATGTCAAAAACAAATAATGCATTGTCCAAGTTAAAATTAATTACGGTATTTATTTTAAATTATGCATTTTTTTCAATTCTATTTGGAAGTTCACATCTTTTTCTTGTATGATTCACATTTCCTATTTTGACTCATTAAATATTTGGAAAAAATTAAATGATTATTTTAATTTCTTAGGGTTGCCATAATCAAATTCCAAAAAAATGAGTGCCTTTAAATAAAGAAAGTTATTGTCTCACATTTATGTAGGCTGTTAGTATGAATTCCGTACAGAGCCATGTTTTCTCTGAAGGCTTCAGAAGAAATCTTCCCTTGTCTCTATCAGTTGCTCTACCAGTGTTTCTTGACTTGAAGTTGAATATATCTTTGCCATATGATGTTTTCCCTGCTGAGTGTACCTCTGTGTCTCTTCTCTTTTATAGGGCTTCATTAAGATTGGGTTAACATTCACTCTACTCCAGAATGAACTCAAAACCAAAAGAAAGAAATCAAACCCAAAGCCCTATCATTGAAGCAATTCTGATGCATAGCAACCCTATGAAGTAGAATAGAACTGCTCCTTAGGGTTTCCAAGACTATAAATCTTTATTACAACAAATAGCCTATTTTTTCTCTGGTGGGTTTAAAGTACCAGCCGTGTGGTTAGCAGTCCAGTGCTTATCCTACAACACAGCCAATGTTTATTAGCATGACCTCATATTACTTAATAATATCTGCAAAGACTTTGTTTACAAAAACTCAAGTTCACAAATATCAATATGTCTATTATGAGTACACCGTTCACCCCATAACAACTATTCATTCAGAGGGAAAGATTACCTCCCATGAATGCATGTGTTAAAACATTGAATTTTGAACCATTTATTTAGTATATTGGACCAAGAAACTCATTACAGGGAATAAATAGCATTAATCCCTCAAAAGATTCAAGTCCTTTGAATTGGTATAGTCATGAATGAGAAATATGTAATCTTTTTTTTTATTGATTTGCTTTGTTGGTAAATGTTAATATTGTGTAATACAAAAAAATCCATGCAAACATATTTTCTTATGTTGGTAACTGTGTGCTGTGGAGTCAGTTCCGGCTCATAGCGACCCTGTACAGGGTTTCCAAGGCAGTAAATCTTTATGGGAGCAGAACGCCTCCTCTTTCTCCAGCGGAACAGCTGGTAGTTTCAAAATGCTGACCTTGCAGTTTGCAGCCCGATTTGTAACCACTACACTACCAGAGTTCCTTTTTTCTTATATCATACAAAAATAACTAAAAGTCATTTTGTCAATGCCAACCAAGAAGTGAATAGATCCATAATTGTAGGAATATAGAGGCTTGCATAAAAAATAAAACAATATATTTAGGGATGAGGATCAAGAATTGTTACTAAAAGCAAGTTATTTCACTTTTCATTTTGAAATATTTATTTTTAATAGTCATTTCCACCTAGCAAACTCTGACTTATAGTGACTCTATATAAAGATTTACGTAGTTGTAAATCTTTATGGGAGAATGCCTCATCTTTATTATGTGAAGAGTTTGGTGGGTTTGAACTCCCTACCTTGCAGTTAGCAATCCAGTGATTATCATATAGGACCAGCAGGGTCTCCTTTTGTTTTCAATAGTTGTAAGAAAATAAATAAATAAATGATGGTTAACATGCTAAGCTGCTAACCAAGTGGATGATGATTTGAGTCCATCCAGTAATGCCTTAGGAGAGAGGCTTGGTGAACTACTTTCCAATAATTCTTGTTGCTAAGAGCTATTGCGTTAGATCTGATTCATAGCAACCCTGTATAGAGTTTACAAGGAGAGGCTGGTAGGTTTGAATAACTAATCTTACAGTTAGAAGTCCATGCTTATCCTACACCACCATACCAGGACTCTCATTGATAACTCCATAAAGCATAGTTTACTTTGACACACATGAAGTCTTCATAAATAAAAGTCAACTCAAAATCATCTCTTTTGTTTGTTTGAATTAGTATAATTTGTGGATTACATCTATTATTTAAAGAAAATAAAAAATACCATTTATTTTTGGATAAGTTTTCCCTCTACCAACATTCTCAGTGCTATTTTCATGGCCTTGTTTCTCAAACTGTATATGATGGGATTCAATGTTGGGGGAACTATAGTGTAAAATACAGTAATTATAAGATCAGAAATAGATGGAGAATTTGAGGTTGGCTTTAGATAAGCAATGAAGCCAGTGGAGAGGAATAATACAACAACAACCAGGTGTGGAAAACAAGTAATGTAGGCTTTTGACTGGCCTTCTGTTGATGGAATTTTTTTGACAGTGGAGAAGATATAGACATAGGAAATAATGATGAAAATAAAACAGCAGATATCTATCACCACACTAATGAGAATGGGAATTATTTCACTTAATAAACTTTCTGAGCAAGAAATAGCTAACAACTGGGGGATGTCACAGAAAAACTGATGGATCATGTTGGAACTGCAGAAGGATAAAGAGAAGGTTCCAGCTGTGTGCATCACTGCAAACACAACTCCACCCAGCCAAGACATAGTTGCCATCTGCAAACACACATCCCTCTTCATGATGACATCATAATGCAGGGGATGACAAATGGCAGCATAGCGGTCGAAGGACATTACTGTAAGGAGAAACAGCTCTGCAGCTGTTGAAAATACTACTAGTAAAACTTGGGTGACACAGCCAAAGAACGAGATGGAATTGTTTTGGGTCAAAGAGTTGATGATGGATTTAGGGATTGTGACTGAAATGAGGCAGAGATCCAAGAAGGATAAATTCTTCAAGAAAAAGTACATTGGAGTGTGGAGGTACTTGTCCAAACTTGTAATCAAAATAATAAGTACATTCCCCATCAAAGCAACCAAGTAAATCATTATGAAGAGCACTGAATGCAAAACATACATAGTTTTATTAGTAGAAAATCCTATAAGGAAAAATTCAGTCACAACTGTGAGATTTGTCATTATCACAGCTACTCCCTGGAGAAAAACAAGAGAAAAACAAAACATCAAAAAGATAAAAAGTTTAAGCATTAAATATATAACTATAAGATTTAATATGATAATTATTCAACCTTTTGATCTTGACTCTCTTCATACCAGTTTGTCATATGGTGGTGAACTGCATGTTCCTGTGATGCTAGAAGATATGTATTTCAAATGTCAGAAGGGTTACCCAGCCATCAGGTTTCAGCAGAGTTTTGTAACTGAGAAAAACTGGAGAGAATAGATAGGTGGTCTAGTTTTGAATGATTAGACTCCAGAAAGCTTATGAATAGCAGAAGAACACTGCTTGATATAGTGTGGAAGAAGAGCCCATCAGGTTGGAATACACTGAAAACATGACTGGGGAAGAGATGCCTCCTCAAAGTATTGTTAACTTAATTGATGTAGCTGGAGCAGAGTTTGGGACCTTCATTTGCTGAAGAAATAGTTTCAAATTCTATATATAATCATAATGTGGGATGACTGAAATATGAATCTAGGAAAATTGGAAGCCATCAAAAATGAAATGAAATGCACAAAAATTAATATTCTAGCATCAGTGATCTGAAATAGACTGGCATTTGTTATTTTCAAATAGATAACATGGTTTACTATGCCAGGAATAACTAATTAA
>NW_006409038.1:425479-429054 GCF_000296735.1 Chrysochloris asiatica | reverse complement strand
GCTATGCCACTGGTATTTTAAATACCAGCAGGGTCACCCATGGTGGACAGGTTTCAGATGAACTTCCAGACAAAGACAGAATAGCAAGATGGAGTGATGAATATTTAGTCACTGAATCTACTTCCGAATAATTAGTCACTGAAAACCTAATGAATAGCAGAGAAACACTGTCAGATATAGTGCCAGAAAATGAGCTCCTCAGGTTTGAAGGCACTCAAAATGTGACTGGGGAAGAGCTGCCTCCTAAATGTAGATTTTACCATGATGACATGAATAGAGTTAAGCTAGGGGGAGAAAAGCCCACGGGACTTTCATTTGCTGATGGGATACAACTCAAAATAAAGAGAAACAGCTGTAAACATCCATTGAAAATCAGAACATGGAATGTACAAGGTATGAATCTGGGAAAATTGGAAGTTGTCAAAAATGAAATGGAATGCATAAACATCAATATATTAGGCATTAGTGAGTTGAAATGGACTGGTATTGGCCATTTTGAATCTGACAAGCACATGGTTTACTATGCCGGAAATAAAAAATTGAAGAGGAATGGTGTTGCTTTCATTGTCAAAAAGAACATATCCAGATCAGTCATGAAGTACAAATCTGTCTGTGATAAGATAATAGCCATGTGCCTACAAAGAAAACTAGTTAATACCACTATTATTCAAAATTATGCACCAATCACTAAAGCCAGTGAGAATTAAATAGAATTTTACTAACTTCTTCAATCTGAAATTGATCTAGATGTATTGACCATTACTGGCAATTGGAAAGCAAATGTTGGGAGCAAAGAGGAAAGATCAGTACTTGGAAAATATGGCCTTGGTGATAGAAATGATGCTGGAGAATGCATGATAGAATTCTGCAAAATCAATGCTTTGTTTATTTCAAATACCTTCTTTAGACAGCATAAGAGATAACTATACACATGGACCTCACCAGATGGAATACATAGAAATCAAATTGACTACATCTGCAGAAAGAGACGATGGAAAAGCATCTTACCATCAGTGAAAACAAGGCCAGGGGAAGACTGTGGAACAGACCATCAATTACTCATAAGCAAATTCAAACCGAAGCTGAAGAAAATGAAAACAAGTCCACCTAACAACAATAACAACAATGCAACATTGGAAGTGATTGACTATGCAAAGAAATGCGGAAGAAATGTCCCTTGCCAAATGATAGTAAGAGATTCATATCTGTGCCCATTCCAAAGAAATGTGACCCACCAAAATGTGGGTATTATAAAAAAAAAAAATCAATAAAATAAAATGGAAGTAAAATTTTGCTACACAACTTGTCTGTCAGTTTGTCTTACTGTGATTACTTGTATGTTACCATGACGTTGGAAGCTAGGCCTCTCAAACTTTAAATATTAGCAGGGCAACCCCACAGAGCAAAGATTTCACATGAAGATTTCACAGTGAAGACAGACTAGAAAGAAGGATATGTGAACCACTTCTGGATATTTAGTTATTGAAAACTTTATGAATAACAGTGTAACATTGCCTGCATCAAATATGAAACATGATGAAAAGAAGCAGAATATTGTCAGATATAGTGCCAGAAGATGAGTCCTGCATATTGGAAGGCACTCAAAATATAACTGGGGAAGAGCTGCCTCCTCAAAGTAGAACAGTGATGACGTGACTGAAGAAAAGCCTTAGGGAGCTTGTGGGGCACAGCACAAAAAGAAGAAAAAAGGCTGTAAATAGCAATTAATAACCAGAACATAGAATCTAAGACATATAAAACTAGGAAAATTTAAAGTCATCAAAAATGAAATGGAATGCATAAACATTGATATTCTAGGTATTAGTGAGCTGAAATGGACTGGCATTGGCCATTTTGAATCTGAGAATCACATGATTTACTATGTCAGGAATAACAAATTGAAGAGGAATGGAGTCATTCATCATGAAAAAGAACATATCAAGATCTGTATTGAAGTACACTGTCTGTGATAGGGTAATATCCATATACCTACAAGGAAGACCAGTTAATACCACTCTTATTCAAATTTGCACATCAACTACTGAAGCCAGTAATGATGAAATTGAAGAATTCTACCAACTTCTTCAGTCTGAAATTGATAAAACATGCAATCTAGATGTATTGACAATTCTTGGAAATTGGAATACAAAGGTTGGAAATAAAATTGGAAAACATGGTCTTGGTGATAGAAACGATGCTAGAGATGGCATGATAGTATTTTTCAAGACCAATGACTTCTTCATTGTAAATAACTATCTTATACAACATAAAAGATGACTTACACATGGACCTTACCAGATTGGGAAAACAACAACAACAAACAAACCAGAAAACTAACAGACTACGTCAGTGGGAAAAGATGGTGGAAATAATTCATATCATCAGCCAAAAACATGGCTGGGGCAGATTGTATTTAATTTCATTTTTGACATCTTCAAATTTTCCTAGCTTTATACTTTGTATATTCTATGTTCTGGTTAATAATTGTTATATACAGCCTTTTCTCTTTTATCAGACAATCAATTGCTCATATGCAAATTCAGACTGAAGTGGAAGAAAATGAAAACAAATCCACGAAGGCAAAATATGACCTTGAATATATCTCACTTGAATTTAGAGATCATCTGAAGAACAGATTTGACACATTAAACACTAAAGACTAAAGACCAGAATAATTGTGGGATGACATCACGAACATCATACAGGAAGAAAGTAAAAAGTCATTAAGACGAAAGAAAGAAAAGATCAAAATGGATGTCAGAATAGACATTGAAACTTGCTCTCCAGCATAGAGATGCTAAATCAAATGGAAGAAAAGAAAAGGTATAAGAGCTGAATAGAAAATTTCAAAGGTCAGCTCGAGAAGACAAAGTCAAGTATTACAACAAAATGTCTAAAGATCTGGAGTTAGAAAACCAAAAGGGAATAACATGCTCAGCATTTCTCAAGCTGGGGGAATTGAAGAAAACTTTAAGCCTTGACTTTCGTTATTGAAGGATTCTCTGGGAAAATTATTGAACGATGCAGAATGCATCAAAAGAAGATGGAAGAAATACAGAGTCACTGTACCAAAAGGAAATGGTTAATATTCAACCATTTCAAGAAGCAGCATATGATAAAAAGCCCATGATACTGAAGGAAGATGTCCAAGGTGCACTGAAGGAATTGGCAAAGGAAAAGTCACCAATAATTGATGGAATAAAAATAGAAAATTTTCAAGAAAGCAAGGCAGTACTAGAGGGGCTCACTCACTCATCTATGTCAAGAAATATTGAAGACAACTATCTGGCCAACTGATTGGAAGAGATCCATATCCGTGTCCATCCCAAAGAGAGGTGGCTGAAAGGAATGAGGAAATCATCCGACAATATCTCTGATATACCATGTGAGTAAAGTTTTACTAATTATAATATAGAAATGTCTGCAAGCATACATTGACAGAGAACAATGTACTCCGGAACACTTAATTGTGCTCATGAGGAATCTGTATATGGACCAAGAGGCAGTTGTTCAAACAGAACATGGGAACTCTGAATGGTTTAAAATCAAGAAAGGTGTGCGACAGAGTTGTATTC
>NW_006409038.1:419799-425159 GCF_000296735.1 Chrysochloris asiatica | reverse complement strand
AACACTCATGGAAGCAGCAGTCAAGAAATCAAATGACATATTGCATTAGGCAAATCTGCTGCACAAGAACTTTTTTTAAAAAGTGTTAAAGAGCGAAGATGTCAGCTTGAGGACTAAGGTGTGCCTGACCCAAGCCATGGTATTTTCAATAACATCACCTGCATACAAAAGCTGACCAATGAATAAGGAAGACCATAGAAGAATTGATGCCTTAGAGTTATGGTGTTGGAGGAGAATTTTGAAAGTGCTGTGGGCTGCAAAAAAAACCCCCAGCAGATCTGTATTGGAAGCAGTGCAGCCAGAGTGCTCCTTGGAGGCCAGGATGGTTAAACTTCATCTATCATACTTTGGACATATTATCAGGAGGGACCAGTCACTGGAGAAGGAGAGCAAGACCCCAGCGAGATGGATTGGCAAAGTGACAGCATCATTGGGTTCAAGCGTGGCAACAATTGTGAGTTTGTCCAAGGACTGAACAGTGTTTCTTTCTGTTGTGCATAGGGTAGCTATGAGTCGGTACCAACTTGATGGCAACTAAAAACAACATATGAAAAATATTGAATGAAGCAGAAAGCATCAAAAGAAGATGGAAGGCGTACTCAGAATCACTGTACCAAAAAGAAATGGTTAAAGTTCAACTATTTCAATAGGTAGATAATGATCAAGAGCCAACGATCCTAAAGGAAGAAGCCCATGGTGCACTGAAGGCATTGGAAAAGAACAAGACTCCAGGAACTGATGGACTACAACTTGAAATCTTTCAACAAACTGATAAGTAAGTGGCACTCACTTATAACAAGAAAATTGGAAGACAACTGCCTGGCCAGTTGACTGGAAGAAATACATAGCTGTGCCCATTCCAAAAAGAAATGATCCAACACAATGCAGAAATTATCAGATAATATCATTAATATACCATACAAGCAAAATTTTCCTAGAAATAATTAAAAAATGGTTGCAACTTTACATTGACAGAGAACTTCTAGAGGTGTAAGCCAGATTCAGACGAGGACGTGGAATGAGGGGTATTATTGATGATATCAGATTGATCTTGGCTGAAAGCAGAGGATGCCAGAAAGTTATTTACCTGTGCTTTATTGACTATGCAAAGGCTCTCAATTGTGAGGGTTACAACAAGGTATGGACTGAATCTCATAAAAAGAGTATTCTGAAACTCTTTATTGTGCTAATTAGGAACCTGTACATAGAACAAGAGATAGTTGTTCTAACAGAACAAGGGGACACTGAATGGTTTAAAAATAGGAAAGTTATTCACCAGGGTTGCTTTATTTCATCATACTTATTTCATCTGTATGCTTAGCAAATAATTCTAGAAACTGGATTATATGACAAAAAACATGACATTGGGATTGAAGGAAGACTCATTAACAATCTGTGCTATTCAGATGATACAAACTTGCTTTCTGAAAGTGAAGGAGTATTAAAATACTGATGAATATCAAAGACCACAGCCTTCAATATGGGTTGCACCTCAACATAAAGAAAACAAAATCCCTCACCATTGGACTGGTGAATAACATCATGATAAATGGATAATCTCGTATGCAAGACCCCTCTAAAGTTTTGAAGATAAGGATGTCATTTTGAGGAACAAGATGAGCCTGACCTAAGCTATGGTATTTTCAGTAACCTCATATGCATATGAAAGTTGGGCAGTGAATAAAGAAGACTGTAGAAGAATTGATGCATTTGAGGTATGATTTTGGAGGAGAACCACAGACTGAGAAAGGAACAAGCCAATTCATGTTGCAAAAAGTATAACCAGAATAATCCCTGGAAGCCAGGAATGCCAGACTTCATATTGCATACTTTGTACATATTGTTAGGAAGGACCAGTCCCTCAAGAATGAGATCATGTTTGCTAAAATGCATGGTCAGACTCCTTGGAAATAACTTACAAGGTAACTGAGGCAGGACTGACTCAATGGCAGGAAGACTAGTTAATCCCGATATTACTCAAATTACACATTTGATACTAAAGTCAGTTATGAAGAAATTGAAGAATGGAGTCCTGTTTTGGTGCTGCAATAAAATGCACTGGACTGCAAGGTTAGTTTTAATGGCAAGATCAGCGGTACAAATCCACCAAATGCTCCTCGTAAACCCTGTACAGGGTCACTATGAGTCAGAACTGACTCAATGACACTTAACAACAACAACCAACTTTTTAGTATGAAATCAATCAAACATGTAATCAAAATGTACTGATAATCACTGGTGATTGGAATGAGAAAGTTGGGAATAAAGAGGAAGGAACAGTAATTCGAAAATATGTCTTTGGTGATAGGAATGCTGTTGGAGAGCTCTTGATAGAATTTTGTAAGAGCTATGACTTATTCATTGCAAAACCTTTTTAAGCAATATAAAAGTCAATTATACACATGGACTTCAGCATATGGAATATATAGGAATCAAACTGACTTCAACTGTGTAAGAGAGGATGAAAAAATTCAATATTGTCAGTCAAAACAAGTCCGGGGCAGCCTGTAGAACATATCATGAATTTGCACATATGCAAGTTCAGACTGAAGCTGAAGAAAATGACAAGTACACAAAAGTCAAATTATGACCTTGAACATATTCTACCTCAATTTAGAGACTTCTCAAGAACAGAATTGATGCATTAGACATTAAAGACTGAAGACCAAAAGAGTTGAGGAATGGCATCAAGAATATCATACAGGAAGAAAACATAAGACCATTAAAAAGAAAAGAAAGGGGAAAAAAAGACTAAATGGATGTCAGAAGAAACTCTGAAATTTGCTTTCCACTTTAGCATATTGCTAAAGTGAATGAAGATGTTAAGGAAATAAATTAGCTGAACAGGAAATGTCAAAGGGCAGCTTGAGAAGACAATGTGAAATATTATAATGAAATGGGTAAAGACCTGGAGTTAGAAAATTAAAGGAGAGAAAATGTTCAACATTTCTCAAGATTATAGAACTGAAGAAAAAAATTCAAACCTTGACTTGTGATATTGAAGGATTCTATGGGGAAAATATTGAATGATGCAGAATGCAGCAAAATAAAATTAAAGTATACACAGAGTCACTGTAAGCAAAGGAGACGGTCCATGTTCCATCTTTTCAAGAAGTAACATATGATCAAGAGTTGATGGTCCTGAAGGAAGAAGTCCAAGCTGCACTGAAGGCATTAGTGGAAAAAAAGCCTCCAAGAATTGAAATCTTTCAACAAATTGATGTGGAACAGGAGCCACCTACTCATCTATGCTAAGACATTTGGAAGAAACTACCTGACTAACCAATTGGAAGGGGTCTATATTTGTGCCCATTCCAACCCAACATTGGAAGAAGTACAGTCAGAGTGCTCATTAGAAGGCAGGATGGTGGGACTTCATATTTCAAAATTTGGACATGCTATCAGGAGGGACCAGTCTCTGGAGAAGGCCATCATGCTTGGTAAAGTAGAAAGTCAGTGAAAAAGGAAACCCCCCCAAAATATTGACTGATACACTGGCAGCAGCAATGCGCTATGTGTAACAGAAATTATGAGGATGGTGCAAGACCTGGCCAGGTTTCTTTCTTTTGTCCACAGGGCTGCTGTGAATTGGAACCAACTCCAGGGCACTTAACAACAATAACAATTTATTAAGTATCAATGTCTGATTAATAGCATTCTTATCTTGTCTCTGTTAACACAAGCTTAAGTCTCACACAATCACAAACTCAGTTTCTATTAAGTTTCCAAGAATTTGAATAGCAATCCATTCTCATAACAAACTAAACAGAACAATAAGCAAAACTAGAAACAGTAAAAATAAAATTATTACTGACCGTCAGCAATCTACCTTAGAGATTGTGTGTGTGTTAAATATTCTGTTTGCTCTGGTCTGGTCTAGTGCTTCTATTTTTAACAAATGATTAAAACAATGACTTATTTTTCACAGATAATCAAAATGTCTTTTTATCTTATTTTCATAGGTACTCAAAGTATTTTTTATTTACTATCTGATACCTATTGTATCCATATTGTTGTAGTTAAGTATCAAGTTGGTTCTAACACATAGGAACTCTATATAGGATTTCCAAGTAACAGCTGGTATGTTTGAGCTGTCAAACTTGAAATTCATTGTCCACTGCTTATCCTGTAGTGTCACAGGACACAATAAACTTGTTAATATAGATAGTCAAAGTCATACACTATACGACATAAGATATCTGGCTTCATATTCACCAAACTTTTTACTTCTCTTTATTAACCACCTTTGACCAGTTGATATTTACTTCTCTTTATTAACCACCTTTGACCAGTTTGATATTTTCGATACCTAATGTGAGTTAGAATTTGTTTTCCAACAGCATCTTAAAATATTTTATTCTTTTCACACTCCTGTTCCTACAATTCAAATGTGGCAACAATTGTGAGGATTGTGCAGGAACAGTATTTATTTGTTCTGTTATGCATAGCGTCAACTATGTGCTGGAACCAACTTGATTACACCTATCAACAATTGCTACAATGCATATATTTAGACATTGTTCATCTCAAAAGTTGTAAATATATATATAATAGTCAAACATCAAGATATCTTTTGAATTTGATTATATTATGTGCCATACCTTTTCACTTACCTGAGAGTTTGAATTAATTTTCTGGTAAGTAAATTCGGTGGCAAGTGAGAATGCATGGCACATAATTGGAATCAAATTCAAATAATATTATACCATCTGTTGTAATAGTTTGATTAGCACTTCCTATTGTAGTGACAACTTGATGTCTTCTATTTGTAAGGATTTTATCCATGAAGCTCATGAAAATCTATTAAAATATTTAAGACCATATTTTCAGTATCCCTACCAAAATTCTCATATTTTACTCCTTCTCTAAAGATTATTCACATTTTCTCTCTGTGGTAGTAGATTGTAGCTATATCACAATGCAAATGTTGATTGCTAGATTTGGTAGAGAACTGATATAAAACAATCTCATTTATTAGAGAAAAATAAGTAGATATTTTATTTTAAAATCTAATCATCAGAAGTCTCAGAAGAGTGAAAAATGAAGTGAAAAATATATTTTAAATAATACAATTTGATTATATATATATGCTTTTGTTCCTATTTTACCCAGCTGTTGTGAATTCTTCTTATACAATCACTCACAGATCCTGACTATTTCTTCTTAAAAAAAAAATCATAGTATAAATAAATACACAAATTTCTGACTTGTCTCTAAATATGTAGGTATATGTATATGTTGTTGTTGTTAAATGCCATCAAGTTGATTCCGACCCATAGCGACCCTGTATAGGGTTTCCAAGGAGCAGCTGGTGAGATTGAACTTCTGAACTTGAAGCTCAAATGACTTTGCAGTCTGAC
>NW_006409038.1:416944-419589 GCF_000296735.1 Chrysochloris asiatica | reverse complement strand
TCAAAGCCTTAGAAACCAACAGAGTTGCTATGAGTCGAAAAGGACCCCACTGCACTAAATGACCACAATAGTGTGAGGGGATGAAATGGCCAAGGAAATTTTCCTCAAAGAGTGTTCGTGATTCATCCACCCAGCTCAGCTACCTTTCGATAATACGTTGCTTTTGCTAAGTGCATTGAGTTGGTTTCAGCAGACAGTGACCCTGTATAGGTTTTCCAAGGCTTTAAATCTTTGTGGGAGTTAAATGCCTCATCTTTCTCCCCCATATCAGCTAGTGGACTCGAACCCCTAACCTTGTTGTCCACAGTCTAGTGCTAATCCTATGAAGCCACAGGGCTCCCAATAATTACTTGTTGTTGTTGGGTAGTTCCATTGAGTCATTTCTGATCCATAGCAACACTGTATTGAATTTCCAAGGAGCTATTAGTGGTTACGAATCGGGCTGCGAACCTTAAGGTCAGCGGTTCGAAACTACCTGCCGCTCAGCGGGAGAAAGATGAGGCTTTTTACTGTAGTAAAGATTTACACCCTCGGAAACCCTGTACAGGGTCGCTATGGGTCAGAACCGACTTGATGGCACTTACGAACAACAACATTGGTGAGTTTAAATCGCTAGTCTTGTGCTTTAAACTGACCTTGTGATGACATGTTTTATCCCACAACACTACACCAGGACTCAGCAGCTGAAAAATATGGTATGTCTTTTTAAAATTCTTTAGTATGTTTTTGAGTTACTTCTTTCATTATTTTCTATTTTGTCTCATTAACTATTGCAATTTCATGTAGCCTAAATACATTATCAGACTAGGGTGTTAAATGCTAAAATGCATAAGCAACAAATGCTAACACCTAAAATTCATGGCATATACTCCTAAACAAGATGCTATAGATATATCAAAAATATTTAAAATCATAGTTATTTTGTGTAAAAAATAAAATTAAGTAGAAAACTGTAATATTTTCTCCCATTGAAATTCACCCCCATAAAAAATCTGGCAGTGTTAAGAAATACTTTTTGAGTACCAATGAGACATATGATCTCTATATTTTCTTTTACATAATTTGTAGGTGAAGACTTTTAACTGCCATATCCCTCTTCAGGTTAATTTTGCATCTAAAATTAATTCCCTTCTAAAAAAAGTACTTAATAATATACCTCTAGTACCGGTACATGAAGTTCTTAGTTGTATTCTGAAAAGTAGTTCTAGTGAAATTATTGTTCATCACAAAGACTGAAGGCTACTATAAACTTTCATTTGAGTAGAGATATAGCATGCACTGATTCCTCAGAAAAAGTATGGATCCTCCAATACTCTGTCAGTATCTACATAGGCAGAAACAGGAGAGGTAAAGAACTTGGCCATTTAACAATGCTTTTGATGCTTCATGAGTTTGGATGTTGTCCAAGAATTACAGTTGATCAATCTCCTTGATCCCAAAGGGAAAATAGTATCATCTTTACCTCCAATGACTTATCTAATTGGTATCAGCAGTAAATAAAAGTGTAAACTTTGACCCCATGGAGTAATTGGTGAAATCAGTTTATACTATTTTTATTCTATAAGTGTTTTACATATTTATGAACAGGCCTATAATTAATTTTAGCTTCCAGTTATCCATTCATTATATTGATTGCCTACTGTCTATTAGGTCCTTCCACTGGCACTGCTTCAGTAAAAGCAATGTAAAGAGTCAAACTCCAAATATGGATGGAAGAGCAATCATCTCTCAGCACCCAATTTTGCTTTGGAGGGAGGCAGATATGTGCAAAAAGCACAGAACACTATTTAGGGAGAATGTGATGGTCATAGGATCTATTAAGAGCAAACTGAGAAAAAGGCTGGTGTGGCCCATGGGAGAAGGTAAGGTAGACACTAAGGGGAGTTGGATGAAAGTGAAAAGAGGGGACTAGATTTGGGTCCATGCAGGTCATGGGAAATATTAAATTTTTGTGGCTAGTGAGAGCAAAACCACTCATTACGTTGATTGGAAGAATAACATAGCCGAACAACTTGATTGCTCTCTGACATGAATAGGCTTAGAGGGAGCTGAGTGAAAGCAAGGAGATAAAGTTATTTTATTATTCTTGGTGACAGCTGATGTTCTGGACAAAGGAGATGCAAATGGAGGTTAAATAGGAATTCACTTTTGACTATATTGCATTTTTAAGTCTAAAAACCTTCTTAAGACTTAAGAATAGCTCACTCTATATTTTTATGTATGTTAAGCCTATAAAATTTTATTTTTCTTTATTGAGATAAAGATAGTACATTTTGATATTTAATTATTGGGAGATATTAATTTTAAACCTGCACTTTCTTAGTCAGCAAAATCATACTGCAATAAAACATTACATAAAAAAAAAAAAAAAGCTTTCTTTTGCAGCAGATTTGTCTAATGCAATATGTATTTGATTTCTTGACTGCTGCTTCCATGAGTGTTGATAGTTGAGCCCAGAAGAATGAAGTTCTGGACAACATTAATCTTTTCTCCATTGATAAGAATGTTGTTTATTGGCCCACTGGTGAGGATATTTGTTTTCTTTATATTGAGATGTAAATCCATACCTAAGGCTGTGCTCTTTGATCTTTATTAGTAAATGTTTTAAGTCCTCTTCACTTTCAGCAAGCAAGGTTGTATCAGCT
>NW_006409038.1:414043-415769 GCF_000296735.1 Chrysochloris asiatica | reverse complement strand
TTTACTGTATCAAATCTGTTCTTCAGAGACTCTCTAAATTCAGATGGGATATATTCAAGGTCATATTTTGGTTCTTGTGGACTTGTTTTAATTTTCTTCAGCTTCAGTTTGAATTTACATAGGAGTAATTGATGGTTTATTCCACAATCTGCCCCTAACCTTGTTTTGACTGATGATATGGAGCTTTTCCATCGTCTCTTTCCACAAATGTAGTCAATTTGATTTCTGTGTATTCCGTCTGGTGAGGTCCATGTGTATAGTCATCTTTTATGCTGTGTAAAGAAAGTATTTGAAATGAACAAATCATTGGTTTTTGAGAATTCTATCATGCATTCTCCAACATGATTTATATCATCAAGGCCATATTTTCCAAGTACTGATCCTTCCTCTTTGCTCCCAACTTTTGCTTTTCAATAACCAGTAATGATCAATACATCTTGATTACATGTTTGATCAATTTTCATTTGAAGAAGTTGATAGAATTCTCTATTTCATCCTAACTGGCTTTGTGGTTGGTGTGTAAATTTGAATAATAGTGGTATTAACTGATCTTCGTTGTTGTTGTTGTTGTTAAGTGCCGTCGAGTCGGTTCCAACTCATAGCGACCCTGTACAGGGTTTCCAAGGGTGTAAATCTTTACGGGAGTAGAAAGTCTCATCTTTCTCCTGTGGAGCAGCTGGTAGTTTCGAACCGCTGACCTTAAGGTTTGCAGCCTGATTCATAACCACTACGCTACCAGATCTTCCCTGTAGGCACATGGATATTATCCTATCGCAGATAGCGTTGTACCTCATGACTGATCTGGATATGTTGTTTTTGACAATGCAACAACATTCCACTCAATTTGTCATTTCCGGCATAGTAAACCATGTGGTCATCAGATTCAAAATGGCCAATATCAGTCCATGTCAGCTCACTAATGCCTAAGATATCAATGTTTTTGCATTCCGTTTCATTTTTGACAACTTCCAATTTTTCCAGAGTCATACTTTGTACATTCCATGTTCCAATTTTCAATGGATGTTTACAGCTGTTTCCCTTCATTTTCAGTTGTGTCCCATCAGCAAATGAAGGTCCCACAGGCTTTTCTCCCAGGGGCTTTACTCCATTCGCTTCATCACCGTCAACTCTACCTTGAGGAGGCAGCTCTCCCCAGTTGCGATTTGAGTGTCTTCAAACCTGAGAGACTCATTTTCCATCACTATATCTGACAGTTTTTCTCTGCTATTCATAAGGTTTTCAGTGACTAAATATTCTAAAGTAGTTTGTCACTCGTTCTTCCTAGTCTGTCTTTGTGTGGAAGCTCATCTGAAACCTGTCTGTCCACCATGGGTGTCCCCGTTGGTCTTTAAAATACATGTGGCATAGCTTTCAGAATCACAGCAACTCACAAGCCACAGTATGACAAACTGACAGAGTGTAGTATTACAAATATCATTGCTAATTTCAAGTGGATCTTGCCTGAAAGCAAAGAATATCAGGAGATGGTTTCTCGTTCTTTATTAACTATTCAAAGGCTTTTGATTGTGTAGATAATGACAAGCTACAGACAGTGTTATGGAGAATTACAGAAGACTTAATTGCCCTCATGAGGAAACTGTTCATAGACCAAGAGGCAGTTGTTCGAACACGACAAGGGAACACTGAATGGTTTACAATTAGGAAAGGTGTATGCCAGAGTTGCATTCTTTCACCATATTTTTAAAATCTATATGCTGAACAAATA
>NW_006409038.1:410709-412063 GCF_000296735.1 Chrysochloris asiatica | reverse complement strand
CTGCTATGGTTGTTGTTGTTAAATGCCGTCAAGTCGGTTCCAACCCATAGCGACCCTGAACAGGGTTTCCGAGGCTGTAAATCTTTACGGGAGCAGAAAGCCTTATCTTTCTCCCACGGAGCAGCTTGTAGTTTTGAACTGCTGACTTTGCGGTTTGCAGCCCTATTCGTAACCACTACTAGTCTGCTATGGTTGTTGTTGTTGTTGTTAAGTGCCATCGAGTCGGGTCTATGGTAGGCCTATGGATATTACCCTGTAACAGACAGCATTATACTTTAAGATATATCTTGAAATGTTCTTTTAGATGATAAACAACCATGCCATTCCTCTTCAATTTATATTTCATGGCATATTTAATCTTATGATATTTAATGCCAGTGTATTTCAGTTCACTGATGCCTAAAATATCTATGTGAATTCCATTTCATTTTTGAGAACTTCCAGTTTTCCTGGATTCATACTTCATACATTATACGATCTGACTTATTGATGTATGTTTGCACCAGTGTCTCCTCATTTTGAGTTGTGCTCCATAAGTAAATGAAGGTCTTGACAGCTTCACTTTATTCCTGTGGTTATAGTCAACTCTCCTAAAGGGGTCTGCTCTTCCTCATATATTGAGTTCATGGCAAAATGATAAGTGTGTTTCAATCTGAGTTCCTTCACTATATCGGAAATATTCTGTTGCTATTTATAATGTTTTATTTTATGGTTATATATCCAGGAGTATTAAGATTCTGTAAATAAAGTTTGCAGTGGCTGAAAATTCAGAATTTGTGTGTGTCTCTTCACTTGTCTGTCTTAGTCTGGGATCGCCACTGAAACCTGTCCACCATTGTTTACACTTCTGGTCTTTAAAAAAATGTTGGTATAGCTTTCAGAATCATATTAACTCACAAGTCACCAAGTATGACAAGCTAACAGACAAGTCTTCACTTGCCATAAAAATTCATAGAAAATCTGCTATCAACCATTTCATTTCTTCTTTTTTAAAACAAAACAAAAGCTTTTTATTGGTAAAGTGAAGGTTTATAAAGCAGATCATCAGTTTCACATGCAACAAATCATACACTTTGTTTCATCTCAATGATTACTTTACCCTCCATGTGACAGTTTTGTCACTGCTTCCCCATTGTTCTTGTTTCCATTCCACCTCCTTTCCAACCCTTCTGAACTTTCTTACTGTTGTTTTTGGTGCCAAGTCAGTACTGATTCATAGTGACCCTATACACAGCAGAACGAAACACTGCCCAGTCCTGGGCTAACCTCAAAATTGTTGCACTCTTGCTCCCATTGATACTGCCACTTTGCCAATCCATATTACTGGGTGTCTTCCTCTTTTTCTTTGACCCTC
>NW_006409038.1:402411-407672 GCF_000296735.1 Chrysochloris asiatica | reverse complement strand
CCAGCAGTTTGGGTTTCTATATTGGTTATCATTGGAAAATTAAAGCCTTTAAAAGAATATATGCTGTTGTTGTTGTTTGGTGTCATCTACTTGGTTCCAATCTATGATGACCTTATACGCAGCAGAATGAAACACAACCTGGTCCGGCACCATTCATACGATTGTTGCCATGCTTGAGCTCATGGCTGCTTCCATTGTATCAATGCATGTCATTGTGAATCTCCTTTTTTTTTCACTTACACTCCACTTTTTCACACATGATGTCTTTCTCCAAATAATGGTCAATCCTGATAATATGTCAAAGTATGAGAGATTAAATCTGGCCACCTAGGCTTCTAAGGACCATTCCTTTCTTTCAATGTATAAATTTTCATCCAATAATACATGCTAAATATAACATAAATGCATTTATGGTAGTAATGTATAATTTCAGAAAGATCTTCTCATAAATTTCTATTTTGATATCAACATATTATAATTTATTATTTTATCCTGTAAATTTTCATTTCACATTATTTAAACATCAAAATTTCTATGTGTAATAGTTTTGCAATTAGTCTCACAGTATTTGTATGCATAGTAGTCCATCTATTGTTGCATACTTAATGAATTCCAGTTATATTTTAAGCAGATTAACTATTTCCAAATGAAAATTAAAACTTCTGAAAATTTCATTGCCTAAATGTAGTAGATTTTTATGATATTACCACTACATTATTGATAGGTTAACGTGTTTTGTTAGAACCCATACTAGCCAGTCAAGATCTACAGAAGAACATGTGATTTTATGATTGCAAGACATTATATTGTAACCACTTATCTGTACTATGCCTGAGATTATCTGTACTTGAAAATGTGCAAGGCATATGGTGTGTTCTTTGTAAAGACTGAATGAATTACTGGATAAATGTGTTCCTTAAGTCTTCTCTCACTAATTATAGAGACATAATTATATTTGAGCATATGAAGCGGCTCATTGCTAAAAATAAATCTGTAACTATATTCAATTGCCACATGTTGGGGTTCCCAATATTCATATCTCATAATTTTAACTTCCAAGATTCATAACCTATTATTATGGAGAGGTTTAAGAAGTTAATTCCAATAACAGTGGATATATTTCCCCCTGGAATATATTGGAACTCAAGCCTCTGGGAAAATACGTTCATAGATAAAATAACTACCATCCTTTTTCTGTGTTTTTCTTGTTGCTGTCATTGTTATCAACGTCTCTATTTGCTAATATCAAGATTTTAAAAAACAAAGTGCTTTTCAGGAAAGACATTTTCAATAATTGAAAATCAGAGTCAACATTTTCTACCTGATAAAAATGCAATAATATTTTCACTATTAATTACAACAAAAACCAGGTGACTTCTTTCATATTCTAGTGAGTTTTAATTTTCTCATATTATGTTTATTGCTTATAATTTAAGATGTAAAACAATAGTTCTGAGAGTAAATATCTTACCTAAATCCTTTAATAGTAATAAGTTCTGGAGAGAACAAATATGTTTTTTAAGCCATCTAAAACCTCTGTCTGTTAAGTAAAAATTACATGGAAAAATATTGTTTTTAACACATCTTGGAAGATTAATTTAAAAATAAGTTATTTCCCTAGACTTGATTTTCGTTGTATAATTTTGAATAAGAAATACATCATACTTAGAAACAGTTATTTAGATAATTGCACTATAACATAACAGTATAAAAAATATTAGCTGAAAATATTAGGTACAGTTTATTTTAATATGATAAAGAATTAATAAGGATATGAAGAAAAAATGAATCTTAAAAAGGCATGTATAAATTGCACATAAATTATCACACAAAACAGTCAATATTATTGGGATTATATGTTATAGCATCATTAACCTACTCATAAAAAATGTTAGGATGCTGTAAATTAGAGTGTTTTGTTGGTTCATAAGTAATATCTTTTAAACCATAAAAAATCCATACTTTCTAGAGCCCTATATAAAGCAAGAAAATATTGAAATGAATCAATAATAAATCTTATAAGCAGTCTGATAACTTTCAAATTTTAAGTGGATGTGCTTTTCAAATGATTCCTTCTGAGTGGGTTTATTCCAATGAAATATGACAGCAAAACTGTTCAGCCCACAAGCTACAGTCCCCTTTATAGCCAGTCATTATAGTTCTTATATTCACTTTTTGGTTTTTTATCAATGTATATTATTCATGGATTAAAACAGGAGACATAAAAAGAGAATCAGTGCATGCTATTCAGAAAAAAGTTAAGAACTTTAGTGCCAAAATTAAGGGGAAAAAACCCTATCTTAAAGAAGCAGTTTCTTAAATGAAGGTATACTTAAATTTGCACAATACAGAAAGTAACAAACACGCATACATAAGCTGACTACTTATTACTCTGCACTTCATAAAGAACACAGAAACCAGTGCAATCCAGTCCATTCTGACTTATAATGATCCTATAGAAGAAAGCATGAGAAGGGTGAAAACAGTATTTCAGACTTATTTATCCACTTTTTTTCCCCCCAAAGTGCTTTATCTTTAACCCTTTCCACTATATTGAGTAAACATAAATATTAAAATGGATACAAAGAGATAGTCAATCATGGAGAAAGAAAGATAAATAATAAATATTGGCTGGTAATTGTCTCAAATATGCTGTTTGAAAATTACATTGACAAGATAATTGTATAAATATAGACATAATTGTTGTTAAGTGTTGTTGAGTAGATTCTGACACATAGGGACTCTGTATGGAGTTTCTGAGAAGCAGCAAGTGAGCTTAAATCATAAAGTTCAAATTGATTTTGTGGCCCAGCACATTAACACAAATCACCACACCAGAAGTATATATATAGAATATACATTTTATAGACATAGATCATATCTAAGATCTATGTCTATAAAATGTATATTACAAAGTATATTATATGTAATTTTTGTTTCTAATATAATCCGTTTCTATAAAAAGGTTATATGCAATATATATATATATATATTTTTTTTTCTTTTTTTTTAATGCAGAGCTTTCAATCAAGAATGAATAATATGTCAGTGGTGACAGAATTTGTTCTCATGGGTTTTGCTGGACCACGGAAGCTTCAGATTTTACAAGCTGGGGTATTTATAGTAATATACCTGGCAGCCTTGATGGGAAATGGTCTCATTATTACCATAACATCTTTGGACCCATGCCTCCACACACCCATGTACTTCTTCTTAAGGAATCTCTCCCTCTTTGATATTTGCCTCATTTCTGCTGTTGTACCCAAAACTATTGTTAACTCCTTGACCAACAGCAACTGTATCTCTCACCTTGGCTGTGTCACTCAGGTATTTCTGGTGACATTTTCAGCAGCCACAGAGCTGCTCCTCCTTACAATGATGTCCATTGACCGCTATGCTGCTATCTGTCACCCTTTACACTATGAGGTCATCATGAACAGGGGCACTTGTGTGCAAATGGCATCTTTGTCTTGTCTCAGTGGTGGATTGATGTCTATGATACACACAGTAGGTACTTTTTCTTTATCTTACTGTGAATTCAATGAAATTCAGCAATTCTTCTGTGATATTCCCCAGTTGTTAGCTATTTCTTGTTCAGAGAATATAACTGCAGAGATTGTGCTCATTCTCATTAATGCAGTAATAGATATCTGCTGCTTTATTTGCATCATCATCTCCTACACCTACATATTCTCTACTGTAAGGAAGATTCCATCAACAGAAGGACAGTCAAAAGCCTACTCCACTTGCATTCCACACCTATCAGTGGTTGTACTGTTCCTCTCAACTGCCTTTGCTGCTTATCTAAAACCTATTTTAGCATCTGTATCCTTCACTGATCTCATTCTATCTGCATTCTATATTATGTTGCCCCCATCCCTTAACCCAATCATATATGGCCTGAGAAACAAGGCCATGAAGGTTGGGTTAGGGAAGTTGACTATAAAATTCTTTTCAAAGGAAAATCTTATTTTCCTTCAAACATAGAGATATCCTTTTACTTATTCTCTTATATTTTAAGTGCCATCGAGTCTGTACCAACTTATAGCAAGCCTGTATAGGAGGAGTGGCTGGTGAGTTTGAACCACCAACCTTGTGATTCAAATCAACCTGCAGTCCAGTGCTTTATCTTACAGCACCACACTAGGACTCCATTATCTTATACTGGTGGTGGTGGTTGTGTGCCATGGAGTCAGTTCCAACTCATAACAACCCCACATAGAGTTTCTGAGGCTGTAAATCTTTACAGGAACAAAAAAACTCAACTTTCTCATGGAGAACATCTGATTAGTACAGAGTTAATTCAAACTAGACTGTGTTTATATCAAGAGATACTTGGAAAAATGGTGCTGAATCATGACCAAACCATATTAAAATGTACCCAAGATAAAAGCAAAACAAAACTGTGTTTTGGTCTGGTACCTTATAGTTTGTAATGTTTCTAGATACAAAATATGCCCATGCATATTTATTCCCTGGTTGCTATTAGGCTGTTTTGGATTCTGTTTATTGAGTCTGCACAAACATTCTGTTTTAGGCTACTTTACAAGCCACTGCCATCTAATCAATTCCAATTCATTGCTATGCTGTGAGATAGAATGAAACTTCCCCTTGGTGTTTCTGAGACTACAAACTCATCTCATTCTTTTGGAGGTCTGTTGGATTTGAACCACTGAACTTGTGGTTAACAGCCCAAGTCTTAACCCACTGCGCCATGAAAAATTGTGGGTTCCCTAAGGCCATCAATCATACTGATGCTTTAGTTTGTGTACCTGAGAAGAAACATTTTCTATGTTATTGAGAAGAGAGTCTTGATGCTTGATATCCTGGACCTCATTAATGACGTATGGAGCATTTTTGCTCATATAAAGTGCTATAAACTTCATTGCAACAAACATACCTAGAGTATGTGTTGATAGTCTTGTACCTATTTTCTATTATCTGAATCTACACAATTGACATACAATTTGATAGGACATTTGCTTTTATCTAAGCAATATATTCATGAATGTTCTTGGAGAAGTAAGAGGAGAGACACCACTTAATGGGCTACACAGTATATTTGGAAATTTTCTGTGAATGTAACTGAAAATTTTACATTTGATCATTTGTAAATTTTTCTTCAGATTGGTAGAATAGTTTTCCATTGCTGCCTAAAATAATGCTTAACTTTTAATATGAATGTATGTCACCTAGAAACCTACTGGGATATAGTATGAATTAGATAAATATTTGAATTAAAAATTAGAACATGATTTAAA
>NW_006409038.1:399996-401938 GCF_000296735.1 Chrysochloris asiatica | reverse complement strand
AAAGCAGTCATTGAAATTACCATGAACAATAGATTCACCATGATTTGGTATTAGTTTGTTTTGAAAGTTTTGTTGTTTTTAGTTTGTCTTTTGATGATCATAATGAATATGCAGTTAATAAAGTTATAGATTAAACTACTGTTTTTGTTAAATGTCATTGAATTTGTTCTAACTTACAGCAACTTATGTACAGGAGAACATAAAAATCCTAATTTCTGTACTGTCCTCACAATCATTGGTATGGTTGAATCCATTATTGTAACCACTGAACTATAAAACTTAAAATTACTTAAGAGATGTTTTGTTTAGAATTCTTTGTAAAATAGATATCTTAATGGTAAGAAGTTCACACATTGAAATTATTGAACTCAGAACATAAAGGAATATATAACACATATTTGGAGTCCCCATGTGGCAATGTAGGATAAAGACTGGACATCAAACCCCAAGGTCAGTAGTTAAAACCCACCAGCCACTTCTCAAAAACCCTGTATTGTGTTGGTGTGAGTTTGAACTGACTCAACGGAACTTAACAACATTAACCATGTGTCCAAACTTTCATTTTCAAAAATTATATAAAAAAAAATTAAACACAAGATGATGATTGATCACACAAATTTCAAAAGCACTAAGTGGATCATACTGTTGTTTAAACTAAAAATTCAAAGAAAATCTAAACAATAGAATAAAATAATTTTTGAACAAGAAAATTGCTTGAAAACTCACTCAGAATATTATACAGAGATAAGGAAATGAAATTTCTTCACATACATGAACACAAACATAGTCTCACACACATGAACCATATGATATATCAATGGATATGGAGATTAAAGACGAAATAAAAAGAAGGAAAAGAGAACAATTTCATGGTAATGAATACTATAAAAAGTCTGAATTCCTATACTCAGGAAGAATAACTTATCCAAAACCACTGGAATGGTTTGACTCAGAAACTTCTAGGTAAATAGCTGAGTGTAACCATTTTGTCAGAATAGATGAAGCTGAGGAAAATGATAACATGAGAGCAGATTTATAATCTTGAGTATATCCAACTTGAATTTAGAGACCATCTCAAAAATAAATCTGATATATTTAACACTAATTACTGAAGACCAGAAAATTTGTGAGATGACATTAAAGACATCATGCATAAAGAAAATAAAAGGTCATTAAAAAGAGAAAAGAAAGAGAAGACCAAAATAGATGTCACAAGAGATTTTGAAGCTTTCTCTTTAAGGTAAAATTGCTCAAGGTGGATGGAGCACTGATGGATTAAAACATAAGAGTGACTGTGAGGATAGTGCAGGACCAGGCAGTGTTTAATTCTATTGTAAACAGGGTCATTATAAGTGGGAACCTACTTGATGACCCCTGAAAACAACAACATAGAAATTTTAGAAGAAATGTTGAGGCAATTTCCCAACAAAATAGAATCAGTAAAAAATAAAGTTAATATTGGAGAGAAAAAAAAGATTAAAAAATAATACCAATAAAGAAAACCTAACTAGTAAAATCCAAAAAAAGACAATAAAGGAAAAGGAATTACATTATCATACAAAAATTGATAGATCATCCCTCAAACTGTAAAAAAGAAAAGATCTTTGTAAAAATATGTTATTGTTATTGTTGTTGTTAAGAGCCACAGACTTGATTCCCATTCATAGCAACCCTGTATAATGTCACCAAAGAGCAAGTGGTGGATTTGAACTGCCAACATGTGGTCAGCAGTTCAGTGCTTGCTTATGGTACAACATCATACAAGGGAACTAATAGTTTTCTAGAGGTGTCTGTGGATTCTGTAAATAGTTAATACATTCACCTTCTAACCATAATGCTCCTCAGAAGAAAGTAAATGATCTACTTCTGAAATAACATTCTTTTAAAAACAGAGCACAGCTTTGCTTTAACACACATGGGTTTGCCATGAGGCAATCAACTT
>NW_006409038.1:396040-396711 GCF_000296735.1 Chrysochloris asiatica | reverse complement strand
ATAACCTATGTTAGTCTGGAAATTCCACTGAAATTTATTCAACATGGGAGACTCGGCTTGTACTTGAAATACCAGTGTTATAGCTTCCATCATCATAGCAACATGCAAGCTACCACAGTATGACACACAGAAAAAAGAATGCTGAATGTATTTTATAGTGTTGTTGTTAGGTGCCATCAAGTTGGTACTGACCCATAGTGACCTTATGCACAGCAGAATGAAACACTGCTTGATCCTGGGCCAATCTCACTACTGTTGCCACGCTTGAGTCCATCGATGCTGCCACTTGGCCAATCCATCTGGTTGGTAATCTGTACCTGGACCAAGAGGCAGTTATTTGAACAGAACATGGGAACACTGAATGTTTTAAAATTTTAAAAAGTGTGCGACAAGGTTGTTTTCTTTCACCGTACTTATTCAACTTGTATGCTGAGCAAATAATCCAAGAATCTGGGTTATATGAAGAAAAACGTGGCATTAGGATTGGAGGAAGACTCATTAACAACCTGTGATATGAAGATGATAAAATCATGCTTGCTGAAAGTGAGGAGGACTTAAAATATTTACTGATGAAGATCAAAGACCACAGCATCGGGTATGGATTACATCTCAAAGTAAAGGAATAAAAAATCCTCACCACTGGACCAATAAGCAATATTCTTATCAATGGA
>NW_006409038.1:395241-395940 GCF_000296735.1 Chrysochloris asiatica | reverse complement strand
AGAAGTAGTTCTTTCTTCATAACCTATGTTAGTCTGGAAATTCCACTGAAATTTATTCAACATGGGAGACTCGGCTTGTACTTGAAATACCAGTGGTATAGCTTCCATCATCATAGCAACATGCAAGCTACCACAGTATGACACACTGAAAAAAGAATGCTGAAAGTATTTTATAGTGTTGTTGTTAGGTGCCATCAAGTAGGTACCGACCCATAGTGACCTTATGCACAGCAGAATGAAACACTGCCTGATCCTGGGTCAATCTCACTACTGTTGCCACGCTTGAGTCCATCGATGCTGCCACTTGGCCAATCCATCTGGTTGGGGGTCTTGAGGAATCTGTACCTGGACCAAGAGGCAGTTATTTGAACAGAACATGGGAACACTGAATGTTTTAAAAATTTAAAAAGTGTGCGACAAGGTTGTTTTCTTTCACCGTACTTATTCAACTTGTATGCTGAGCAAATAATCCAAGAATCTGGGTTATATGAAGAAACACGTGGCATTAGGATTGGAGGAAGACTCATTAACAACCTGTGATATGAAGATGATAAAACCATGCTTGCTGAAAGTGAGGAGGACTTAAAATGTTTACTGATGAAGATCAAAGACCACAGCATTGGGTATGAATTACATATCAATGTAAAGGAATCAAAAATCCTCACCAGTGGACCAATAAGCAATATTCTTATCAATGGA
>NW_006409038.1:383519-384598 GCF_000296735.1 Chrysochloris asiatica | reverse complement strand
ATATAAGATCAACATACAAAAATCAGTTGGATTCCTCTATAGTAACAATGAAAGTGTTGAAAAAGACATTAAGAAAGCAATATCATTTACAATAGCCACCCAAAGGATGAAATATCTAGGAATAAATGCAACCAGAGAAATAAAGGACCTATTCAAAGAAAACTACAGAACACTACTACCAGAAACCAAAAGAAACTTAAAGGAAAATGGAAGAATGTTCCATGCTCCTGGATAGGAAGACTTAACATTGTGACAATGTCAGTACTGCCCAAAGCAATTTACATATGTAATGCAATCCAAATCCAGATTCCAACAACATTCTTCAAAGAGATGGAAAAAAGAATTACAAACTTTATATAAAAGGAAAGAGACCCAGGATAACAAAGCATTGCTTAAGAAGAAAACAAGGTGGGGAGGCTCTCGCGCCCTGATTTCAAAATTTACTACATGGCTACTGTGGTCAAAAGAGCCTGGTACGATACATTGATCAATGGAACATAATTGAGGGTCCAGAAATTAACGTATTGACATAGAGTCCTGGTGTGGCACTGTGAGTTAATGTGCCAAATGGCAAAGCCGTTTGAACTGCAAGATTGGTGGTTCAAGCTCAACAGCATCTCCTCAGAAACCCTATATAGGGTTACCATGGGTCAGAACCGACTTGATGGCACTAAACAATAACAACATAGAGCCAACTGATTTTTGACAAAGTACCTAAGTATATTGCATGGGAAGGAGATGGTCTCTTCAACAGATTGTGCTGGCAGAATTGGAAAGCCATATGCAAAAGTCTGAAACAAGCCCTTTATCTCACGCCTTATACAAAAACCAACCCAGAATGGATTAAAAATAGGGACAAATGTGAGAGCACTAATATAGGGCATACACATACTACCAAACATTTTGAAAATGACACAAACAAAAGTAAACAAAATAGATGAATGGGATTTACTAAAAATTAAAAACGTATGTGCATCAAAAGACTTCATCAAAAGAGTAAAAACTGAGCCCACAGAATGGGAAAAAATATTTTGTAATGATATATCAGACAAGGGACTAATTTCCAAAATATATAGGAA
>NW_006409038.1:380978-381764 GCF_000296735.1 Chrysochloris asiatica | reverse complement strand
GTTGGAAGAATTGCAGCCAGCGTGCTCCTTGGAGGCCAGGATGGCCAAACTTCGTCTTTCATACTTCAGACATATTGTCATGAGGGACCAGTCGCTGGAGAAGGATGTCATGTTTGGTAAAGTGGAGTATCAGAGAAAAAAAGGAATACCCCCAACAAGATGGATTGGCCAAGTAGCAGCATCGATGAACTCAAGCATGGCAACAATAGTGAGGTTGGCCCAGGATCAGGCAGTGTTTCATTATGTTGTGCATAAAGTCACTATGAGTTGGTACTGACTTGATTGCACCTAACAACAAGAACAATACAACATCTGTACAAGAAAATAACCCAATTTAAAAATGGGCACAGGATATGAATAGACACTTTACCAAGGAGCAGATCTGGGCTGCCAACAAACACCTGAGGAAATGTTCAAAATCACTACTCATTAGAGACAGGCAAATCAAAGCAATAATGAGATATCATCTAACACCAGCAATAATAGCAAAGATAAAAAAAGTAGAGAACTATAAATGTTGGCGAGAATGTGGAGAGACTACATTGCTCATGGGAATGCAAAATGGTCCAATCACTCTGAAAAACAATATGGTGTTTCCTCATAAGGTTGGAAATAGAGATACCTTATGATCCAGGAATTCTGCTACTTGGTATTTATCCACAAGAAATACAAGCCATAACATGAGTAGATATATGCATACCAGTGTTCATAGCCGTACTATTTACAATAGCAAAACGATGGAGACAACCTAAGTGCCCATCAACTGAAGAATGGATAAACAAACTG
>NW_006409038.1:378947-380833 GCF_000296735.1 Chrysochloris asiatica | reverse complement strand
GGAAGGTGGAGCACAGGGTTGGGAATAGACACAGGATAGTGGAGCAGAGGGTAGGGACTATACACAGGATAGTCTGCGTGCTGGGGGTGGGCATACACTAGAAGGGGAAGGGGAAAGGAAAAAAAAGTCTGGCGGGAGAATAGTTTACATGGGCAAAATAGAGCCCTCAAATTTGTCCCTATATTTTCATTGATGGCCTTTAAAATTTTGGGATTCACATTTAGATCCATAATCCATACTGAGTTGGTTTTTATATAGGGCTTGAGGTAACAGTCTTGTTTCAATCTTTTGCAAAAAAAAAAAAAAAGAACAATAAAATAAGACAAAATAGATGATTGGGACATATTTAAAAAATTAAAAAATTATGTGCATCAAAAAAAATTCACCAAGAAGTAAAAATGGAACTAACAGAATGGCAAAATATCTTTTACAACAACACATCAGAAAACGGATCAAGTTCTAAAATATATAGAAAACTAAAATATCTCCCCAAGAAAAAGACAAATAACCCGATTAAAAATGGAAACAAGACACGAACAGACAACCAAGGAGGAGATTTGTGAAGCCAATAAACATAAATGTTCACCATAACTAGCCATTTGTTGTTGTTAGGTGCCATTGAGTCGGTACCAACACATAGTGACTTATGCTCAGCAGAATGAAACACTGCCCAATCCTGGGCCAACATCACTATTGTTGCCACTCTTGAGTCCATCAATGCTGCCACTTGGCCAATCCATCTCATTGGGTTTTGTTTGACCCTCCACCTTACGAAACATGATATGTTTCTCCAGCAACTGGTGCTCCTGACAATATGTCTGAAGTATGAGAGATGAAGTTTGGCCATCCTGGCCTCCAAGTCTGTTTTCAGTCCTATTCACTTTCAGCAAGCAAGGTTCTATCATCTGCTTGTCACAAACCACTCATCTGTCAATTTGTCGTACTGTGCTGGCTTGTGAGTTGCTATGATTCTGAAAGTTACACCACCGGTTTTAAATACCATGGTGGGTAGGTTTCAGATGAGCTTCTAGATGAAGACAGACTAGGAAGAAAGAGTGGCAAACTACTTCCAAATATTTAATCACTGAAAACCTAATGAATAGCAGAGATACACAGTCAGATATAGTGCTAGAAAATGAGCCACTCAGGTGGAAATGTACTCAAAATGCGACTGGGGGAGAGCTACCTCTTCACAGTAGAGCTGACTGTAATGATGTGAATGGAGTAAAGCCCATGGGAGAAAAGTCCATGAGACCATCATTTGCTGATGGGACACAACTCAGACTGAAGGGAAACAGCTATAAAAATCCATTGAAAATCAGAACATGGAGTGTACAAGTATGAATCTGGGAAAATTGGAAGTTGTCAAAAATGAAATTAAATGCATAAACATCAATATGTTAAGCATTAGTGAGCTGAAATGAACTGGGATTGGCCATTTTGAATCTGATGAACATATGGTTTATTATGACATAAATGACAAATTGAAGAGTAATGGTGTTGAATTCATTGTCAAAAAGAAAATATCCAGATCAGTTATGAGGTACAACGCTGTCTGTGATAGGATAGTATTCATGTGCTTAAATGGAAACCAAGTTAATACCATTGTTATTCAAATTTAAGCATCAACCAGTAAAGCCAGTGAGGATGAAACAGAAGAATTCCACCAGGGGCAGACTGTGGAACAGACCATGAATTACTCATATGCAATTTCAAACAGAAGCTTAAGAAAATGAAAGAAGTCCACGAGAGCCAAAATATGATCTTGAAAATTTCCAAACTTAATTAAGAGATCTAAATCTGAAGAACAGATTTGATACATTAATCAATAAAGATCGAAGACCAGAATAGTTGTGGGATGACATCAAGAACATTATGTGCAAAGA
>NW_006409038.1:373941-375261 GCF_000296735.1 Chrysochloris asiatica | reverse complement strand
CATAGTCACAGAGGATTAGAGTGGAGAGTGAAGCATCTGGCTGATATGAATTGAAGGGAGATGCACAAGAACATCCAAACTTGCAGATTGTACCTATTTGACCTAGCTTCAAAGCCTGGATGATTAGAACTCCACTAGAGGAAGAAAGAAGAGGAAAAAAAGTCTTGATGGCAGATAGGGTAGAGGTGCAGTGAAGTTCTCCATCAGCAATGCCACAGAATACCAGGTGAGGCAGGTTCAGTGCAGAGCTCCAAAACTTGGAACCACATATCTAGGAATATTTTAAAAGTTTGAAGGTTTATAACTAGTGGAACTTGTAGCAGAAGTAAGAAAACTCATACTTTAGAATCTGCTGAGCTCAGCAGACCAGAGCCAACAACATGGGTGAGACCAAACAATAAGTCCAAGCGGGGGAGCAACCAGACCAGTGAAGGAATAACACTACGGAAACCTCTTAGCAAAGGTGGACAATATGTGTTGACGGTTTTGTTTTGTTCTGAATTGTTTTTCTATCTGTTCATTGTCCCCCAATGTTTCTGCATCTCCATTCTGGTGACTAGAGGGGAACCTGGGCGAATGGACACCCGCCACCTCACCACTGGTAGGTTCTTCTGCCACACATGCACACAGATACTCTCAGAATTTAAAGCTATAGACAGCTCAAAAACAAGGACACAGTTGGTTCTGACCTGTTTACTGATAGTAAAAGGACAGAAAAAGGGGTGTTGGAAGGGAGAGAGAGTTAAAAAACAAAACAGCCTGAAAAAAACAGCATAACAACCAATAATGGCATCTTGAAATTTATAAGGTGGCATTGAAGGAAAGAAGCTGAAAGAGGATATTAAAATCATGCTCATATTAGGTTACAGGGTTTTTGTTTTTGTTTTTTTCTTCTTCTCTCCCTTCTCTCCGTTTTTTGCGATTATAGACTACAGTATCCAATCTAGTTTGCTGTTGTTGTTTTTTGGTAGTTTGTTTTTGTTTTTACCTTTGGGGGACTCTTTCTCTCACTATATTACCAAAGAAAGGACAGCAATTGCTGCCATATAGTCAAGCTACAATGGCACCCTATAAAACACCACAATCCAGGCAAGAACTAATACAAACTTCCATACACCTGCAAGGCAGACAACTCCTGAAAAAGTTACTCTGAGTCAAGCAATAAGAGTGAAAAGGCAAGCCCACATCCTGATCACATCTACCTGAAGATAATCAGAAAGGATAAAAAAATACCAAAACACACACTCAATTAAGAATGAACTCCACAGATATTCACTAAACATATCCAAAAAGCAAAAGTGAATGAACATATCAGCACAT
>NW_006409038.1:368980-372771 GCF_000296735.1 Chrysochloris asiatica | reverse complement strand
ATACATCTTGGTTGCATATTTGATCAATTTCAGATTGAAGATGTTAATAGAATTCTATTTCATCCTCATTGTCTTTAGTGTTTGGTGCATAAATTTGAATAATAGTGACATTAACTAGATCTTCCCTATAGGCGAATGGATATTATCCAATCACAGACAGTGTTGTACCTCATGACTGATCTGGATATGTTCTTTTTGACGATGAATGCAACACCATTCGTATTCAATTTGTCATTCTCTGCATAGTAAACCATGTGGTTGTCAGATTCAAAATGGCCAATACCAGTCCATTTCAGCTCACTAATGCCTAAGATATCAATGTTTATACTTTCCATTTGATTTTTGACAGCTTCCAATTTTCCCAGATTCATAATTCGTACATTCTATGTTCTGATTTTCAATGGATGTTTACAGCTGTTTCTCTTCATTTTGAGTTGTGGCCCATCAGCAATTGAAGATTCTGTGGGCTTTTCTTCCATGAGCTTTACTCCATTCGTGTCATCACGATCAACTCAACTTTGGGGAGGCAGCTCACATAGGCACACATATTTTCCTTTCATTTTAAATTACTCCCCCAACCATCTGGTCAGTGTGTTCTGCTCCTATAATCTTTGGCATGCAAGGTTTTACTTGAAGTTCTCGTCAACCATTTCTTGGTTAGAGAACTGCCTCAGGTGGGTTTTACACACATCATGTTCTTCCTACACCACAATCCTAACTTCTAGGGAACATTCTGTTTGTACCTCTTTCAACAGAGATTTGTTGGTTCTACTGGGAGTCCATGGTATAGTTAATATTCTTCTTCAACACCATAATTCAAATGAATTGATTTTTTTATGGTAGGCTTTATTCATTCTCCAGCATTTACATACAATTGAGATGACTGAAAATGACATCTCTGAGTCAGGCAAAACTTAGTCTTCTAACTGACAGATTTCCTTTTCATTACTTTAAAGAGGTCTTGTGCAGCAGATTTGCCTATTGAAATAGGTCATTAGATTTCTTGACTCCTGCTTTCATAAGTGTTAATTGTGGATCCATACCACATGAAATCTTTGACATCTTCAATCTCTTCTCTATAAATCATGAAATTACTGAACTACTTGTTGTTGTTAAGTACCATCAAGTTGGATCCGAATCATAGTGACCCTATATAGGGTTCCAAGGAAGAACTAGTGAGCTTGAACTAGCAATCTTATGTTCAAACTGACTTTGCAGTCCGGTGTATTATCTCACAGTACCACTAGTTTGGAGGATTGTTATTGAGTTTACATTGAGATGCAATCTATACTGAAAATGTAGACATTAGAATATATTTTGCCTTTTTCACTTTCAGTAAACAAAGTTGTATCATCTGCAAGTCTCAGGCACCTGTATGTTTTTCTTGGTGCTTTTCAAATCTGATTTTTGGTAATTTTGTTTAATGCATCAAATCATTCAAAGAATAATAACTTTTCATCAAAAAGTGTATATTAAATATAAAATAAATGTATCTGTGGTAGTAATACATAATTTCAGAAAGATCTCATATGTATGTATATATATAATTAAACTTCTTGTTATTTTATCCTATAACATTTTCTTCATCTTGGTTTATTTGAACATCACAATTTTTCTGTGCAATAGCATTGCAATTAATCTCATAGTATTTGTATGCATAACAGTCCATTTATTGTTGGATTCTTACTAAATTCGAGTTATCTTTTTAAGTAGATTACCTATTCCCAAGTGTAAATTAAATGCTGCTTAGTTGGTAAAATTGCTTTCTAAAATTTTTATTGATAGTTTACTATGCTTTGTTAGATTCTGTACTAGCCAGTCAAGGTCTATAGTAGAAAATACAATTGTATAATGGCAAGAAAGTAGAGTGTAACTGTTTATCTGTACTATGGCTGAGAATACAGTACTTGAGAATGTGCAAGGCATATGTCTTCTACATAAAGACAGAAAAAAATATTGGAAAAATGTGTTCCTTAAGTGTCTTCTCACTAATTATGAAGACTTGTGGTTATATTAGAATGTTTGAACATGTTCATTGCTAAAAAATAAGTTTGTAGCCATATTCAATTTCCACATGTAGGAGAGTGCCAAAATTCATATCTCACAACTATAAGCATCAGGATTCATTTCTTATTATTGGGAAGAGATCTTAAGAAGTTAATTCTAATAACTGAATGAATTTCCCTCTGGAATATATTGGAGCTCAAGCTGTTGGGTAATAGGCCACACAGATAAAATGACTACCATCCTTATTCTGTGTTTTTCTTCATGTTGTTGTTCCAACGTTTGTATTAGCTAAAATCAAGATTATAAGAAGCAAAGTGCCTTTTAGGAAAATATTTTGAATACTTGAAAATCAGAGTCAACATTGTCCACCTGACAACAATTCAATAATACTTTCACCAGCAATTACAACAAAACCTGGTGACAACTTCGAACATCCATACAAGATATTTCAGTGAGTTTTACTTTTCTTGTATTATGTTTACTGCTTATAATTCAAGATGCAGTACAACAGTTCTAAGAGAAGTATATAATCTAAAGCCTTTAATAGTAAAATGTTCTAAAGAGAAAAAATGGGTATTTTAAGATATACAAAACTTCTATCTTTAAGTATAGATCATATGGAAAATATTATTTTTAACAGAATTCATGAAAAATTAATTTAAAAATAATTTATTTTACTAGATTGATTTTCATTACACAATTTAAATTGAGAAATGCATCATACTTTGAAACAGTTATTTAGATAATTGCACTATAACATAACAGGGTGTCTGACACAGTATAATCAATGAGAAATTAGTTGAAAATATTAGGTACAGTTTCTTTTATTTATGAACATGAAATAATAAGGATATTATTTTAAAAAATAATCTTAACAAATCATGCATGAATTCCAAGTAAATTATCACAAAAATAGTCAATATTATTGATAATATATGCTATAGCATCATTAGCCTGCTCCTATTACTAATTCGTATAAATATTAGATTGCTGTAATTATAGCGTTTTATTTGTTCAAGAGTAATATATTTTATACTATAAAACTTCATAGTATTTAGAACCTATATATAGCAAAATAATATGGAAATGAATCAATAATCTCATAAGCATCCTTAACAATTTTCAAATTTTAGATAGACATACTCAGCAAATGTTTGGTTTTGTGTGGGTTTATACTAAAAAATATGAGAGCAAAACTTTTCCGCCCCAACCTATTGTCCTTCTCATATCCAATCACTGTACTTCTTATGTTCACTTGTTTTTTGTTTTTTGTTTTTGTTTTTAATATTAATGTACATTATTCATGGAATAAAACAGGAACCCTAGAAAGAGGTAGAATGCATGCTATTCAGGGAAAAGTTAAAAACATTAGTGCCAAAATAAAGGGAAACAATCCTATCTTAAAGAAACTGTTTCTTAAATAAGGCATGCTTAAATGTGCACAATATAGAACATGACAAACACCCATACACAATGCTTACTACTTATTACTCTGCAGTTAAAAAGAGCACAGGAACCACTACAATCCAGTCAATTCTGACCACCACCAAGGTTAATACAGTATTTTAGACTTAATTTATCCACCCTTTTCCCAAAATTGCATTTATCTTTAACCATTTTCAGTGTGTTGAATAAAAGCAATTATTAAAATGTATACAGCGAGATAGCCAATCATGGAGAAGTCAAGATAAATCATAAATATTTAGAGGCAAGTTTTTCAAACATGCTTTTAGAAAATTACACTGATATAAGATACCCATCTAGACATAGACATAATATATATA
>NW_006409038.1:356732-368705 GCF_000296735.1 Chrysochloris asiatica | reverse complement strand
ATATATTTATTTATACACACACAAATATATAAAAAGAAGACACGGAGGCAGCAGGGAAGAAGCTAGAATTCAAATCTTAGGTGGCGATGGGGCATATATAAATATATTTATTTATAAACTTTAAAAAAACATCTTTCTGTCCAAGGATAGATGAATTATAATTTAGGTAGTGAACAGTATTGAGTATTAAATTTAATTTATGGTTACTTTTAGACAACTAAATTTGGGGAGGATTTAGAATATCTAAGTAAAATGGATTGGAGACAGGAGATTAGAATTTAGAATACAGATGAAGAAAACAAAAATAGCATTTTAGAAAAAAAGTTGTATCTTTTCTTGTATCTTTATGTTGAGAAACAATATTAAACACTATGAAATATGTATGTAATTGTTTATATGTAACTATATATCTGTTTATCATCCTCCCTTTCATCTTTATGTCTATCCATTCAACCATATGAGTGTTAAGAATACTTAAAATGAACAGATAAATTGAAAACTAGATACTTCATAGCTTATGAGATTGCCAGGAGAAGGATTAGGGGAGCGCAAAAATTTAAAAGAAGAAACTCTAGAATAAGGCATTTAATTAAATCTAAACAACAATCTGAAAACCTCAAAAAATATGAGATAAATTTCAGCTTGAAATCCATTATGCTACCATGGCGACTATAAGAAAAAGAAATTCAACATAAAATAAGAATGTAATGTCTAATGTATCAGGCAATTTACATATGTAAGACAAATATGTAAAATCAAACTTAAATATAGATCACTTTAACTTATAGACAAAATATGCAAAGCAAATTGGAACTAAATTATAACATGGTCACATTGAAGAGTCCATGGTTTTTCCTTCACTTCATATAAAATATAAATTATGCTTCAGTACTCTGATCCACAGAGCCCTTATATTTACAAATCTGATGATAAGAAGTAGCAAGGTAAACAGTCTGTTTATATGCCAGAACTCATGATACACTTAGACACAGAAACAGTAATCTTAATAATAAAGGGTACAAAGGAATAACAAACAATCTTGTTTTTCATGGATGGGGAGCATTTATTATTAAAGTTCTCAATTTAATTGGTTAATGCATGGTGAATATTATATATATGACACATAGTACTCTTGATCATTTAGTCAATATATATATATTGTTTTTGTTTTCTATTTTAATGCAGAATTTTCTATGAAGAATGAACAATATGTCAATGGTGACAGAATTTATTCTCATGGGTTTTGCTGGACCATGGAAGCTTCAGATTTTACAAACTGGGTTATTCTTAGTAATATACCTGGCAGCCTTGATGGGAAATGGTCTCATTATTACCATAACATCTTTGGACCCATGCCTCCACACGCCCATGTACTTCTTCTTGAGGAATCTCTCCCTCTTTGATATTTGCCTCATTTCTGCTGTTGTACCTAAAAGTATTGTCAACTCCTTGACCCACAGCAACTACATCTCTTTCCTTGGCTGTGTCACCCAGGCTTTTCTGGTAGCATTTTCAGCAGCCACAGAGTTTTTTCTCCTTACAGTGATGTCTGTAGACCGCTATGCTGCCATCTGTCACCCTCTACACTATGAGGTCATCATGAACAGGAGTACATGTGTGCAAATGTCATTTTTCTCTTGCCTCACTGGTGGTTTTTTGTCTATGATACACACAGCAGTTACCTTTACTTTATCTTATTGTGAATCCATTGAAATTCAGCAATTCTTCTGTGATATTTCCCAGGTGTTAGCTATTTCTTGCTCCGAGAATATAACTGCAGAGATTGTGTTCATTCTCATTAGTGCAATACTAGATATCTGCTGCTTTATTTGCATCATCATCTCCTACACCTACATATTCTCTACTGTAAGGAAGATTCCATCCACAGAAGGACAGTCAAAAGCTTACTCCACTTGCATTCCACACCTAGTAGTGGTTGTACTGTTCCTCTCAACTGCCTTAGCTGCTTATCTAAAACCTATTTTAGCATCTGCATCCTTCACTGATCTCATTCTATCTGCATTCTATATTATGTTGCCACCTTCTCTTAATCCAGTCATATATGGCCTGAGAAACAAGGCCATGAAGGTTGGTTTAGAGAAGTTGACTACAAAATTCTTGTCAAAGGAAAATCTTCTTTTCTTTCAAACTTAATGGTATTCCTTTACTCATTCTCTCATATTGTTGTTGTTTTTGTTTTGTTAAGTGTTGTCTAGTCGATTCCGACCCATAGCGACCCTGTACAGGGTTTCCAAGGCTGTAAATCTTGACGGGAGTAGAAAGCCTCATCTTTCTCCCGTCTCTCATATTAGTAAGGGGTTAATCTAAACCAGATTGTATTTATCTCGGAGATACCTGTAACAATGGAGCTGATTCTTGACCCAGCTAATTTTTAAATGTTCAAATAAATTGTATATGGGTGTGACACCTTACAGCTTCTAAATGTTGCTATATAACAGTATGTACTTGCATGTTTATTCCTTGGATACTATTAGGCTGTTTTGGATTTTGTTTATTGAGCCTGCTCACACATTTTGTTTTAGGCTATTTCACTCCACACTGCAATCTAATCAATCCCGATTTGTAGTTATGCTAAAAGACAGAATACAATTGGCTCCTTAGGGTTCCTGAAACTGTAAAGCAAACAGACACATCTGACTCTCTTGGAGTGGCTGTTTGTTTTGAACCATTGAATTTGTGGTTAACAGCCCAAGCATTAACCCGTGGTACCATGAAAGATTGTGTCTTGCCTAAGACCATCAATCATATAGATGCTTAATTTGTGGTACCGAAAAGATATATGTTCTATGTGATTTAAACAGGAATCTGGATGCTGTATATCCTGGAAATCACTAATGACTTATGTAGCATTTTTGTTCCTAGAATGCTATAACCTTCATTGTAACCAATTTTCCTAGAATATATATTGATAGACTCGTACATATTTTCTCTTATTTGAATCTACACAACTTGCATACAAGTTGATAAGACATTTAATTTTATCTAAGCAATATATTCATAAATCTTATTGAAGAAATAAGAGGAGAGATACCACTTAATGTGATCCACAGTATATTTGGAGACGATCTGTAAATGTAATTGAAATTCTTACATCTATCCCTATGTAAGTTTTTCTTCAACTTGGTAGGAATGCTTTCCTTCAATACCTAAGATAATGTTTAAATTTTAATATGAACGTACATTACGTACAAGTCTACTGGGACATATTATATATTGGACAAATATTTTGAATAAAAATGAATTGAACATGACTTAAACAGTTATTTAGTCAATATGCGTTGCTAATATTTATGTCAACTGTGACTGAACAATGTTCTAATACATACTAAAATATTTCCTATAAGTTAATATAATACTAAATGATCTATTGATATTGTCATTATTCAAAATTTTTATCACAATAATATGTTTAGGTTTTTAAAATTTTATATTATCTTGTGTGATTATTTTATTATTTTGTCACTTTATACGATGTCCTCGGGTAGCATAAATGTTGAAGCACTTGACTGTTTACCAAAAGCTTGGTGGCTAAAGTCGAACGAGGCATCTGTGAAAAAATACCTGGGAATCCTGGTATGACACTATAGGGTAAGAGCTAGACCACAAGGTCATTTTAAACCACAAGATGGTATTTCAAACTCATCAGCTGGTCCTTGGGAACCTTGTTAAGGGTTGCTATGAGGTTGAACTGACTCAGCGGTACTTGAAAACAACAATAACATGCTCCCCAAAAGTGGTTAGCCTCACATTAATTGGTATGCTTGAAGCCATTATTAGAACCATTTTACTACAAAACTTTAAATTACATAAGATATATTTCTTTAGATTTCTGTAAAAAAAAAAAAAGATTTCTTAATGGTGAGAAGCTCATGCACTGAAATTGTTGAACTTAGAACAAAAAGGACTCTTAACCAAATTTTGGAGTCCTCGTGTGGTAATAATGTAGGATAAGCAATGGACATCTAACATTAAGAATAGTAGTGAAATCCCACCAGCCTTTTCTCACAAACCCTATACTGGCTTGCTATGAGTTGGAACTGACTTAAGAGGACTTAACAACAGCAATAATGTGTGAAAAATATCACTTGAAAGAACTAAAAAAAGAAAAAAAATTAAACACAAGATGATGATTGATTACATGAGTTTGAAAAGCAGTGAGTGGATCAGATTGCTATTTAAACAACAAGTACAAAGAATATCTGAACAATACAATACAGTAGTATATGAACATGAAAACAGCTTGAAAAATACTTAGAATTGTATACAGAAAATATGGAAATTAAATTTCTTCACATATATGAACACAGTAACACACACATGAAAGATATGGTAGATTAATGGATATGGAGAATAAAGGAATGAAGAAATAAAATGTAGGGAAATAAAGAACAGTTTTGTAGTATGACTACTTAAAAAAAATTTGAATCCCTACATTCAGGAAGAATAATTTATCCCACACCACTGGATGGGTTTGAATCACAAACTTTTAGGTAAAAAGTTGAGTGTAAACATATTGTCAGAATAGATGAAGTTGAAGAAAATTACAAGAACATGAGAGTCAATTTACAACCTTGAGTATATCCAACTTGAATTTAGAGACCATCATTTTAATAGAGTTGATACATTGAATACTAATGACCTAAGACCACACAATTTGTGAAATGACAACAAAGACATCATGCATGAAGAAAACAAAAGGTCATTAAAAAGGGAAAATAAAGAGAAAACTAAAATAGATGTCACAAGAGATTTTGAAGCTTTCTCTTTAAGGTAGAATAGCTCAAGATGGATTGACACACTGACTACAATCTACAATGATGGATTTAAATTATTAATACTGATTGTGAGGATAGTGCAGGACTAAGCAGTGTTTCATTCTATTGTACTGGTCCCTATGAGTGGGAACCTACTTGATAGCACCTGAAAACAGCAACATAGAAATGTTGGAAGAACTGTTGAGGCAATCTCTGAAAAGAATAACATCAGTAACAAAGAGAGTGAATATTGGAGAGAAAAAGTTTAGAAAATAATACCAATAAAGAAAATCTAACTTATAAACCCCAAACATAAATAAATAAAGGAAAGGGAATTACATTATCAAACAAAAACTTATAGGTCATTCCACAAACAAAAAAATAAAAGCATCTTTGTAAAAATGATACTATTGCTGTTAAGTGCCTTAAAATCAGTTCTGACTTGTAACAACTCTGTAGAGAGTTACCAAGGAGCAACTGATGGGTTTGAACTTCCAATCTTGTGGTCACCAGTTCAGTGCTTTTTGTACAGTATCATAACATGGAGCTAATAGTTTTCCAGAGGAGTCTGTGGATGCTGTAATTGTTAATACACTCAAATGCTAACCATAATGTTCCTCAGAAGAAAATAAATTATCTACATCTGAAATAGCAGTCTTTCAATAACAGAGCACAATTTTTCTGTGACATACATGTGTTTGCCATGAGGCAGATCAACTTGGTGCCAATTGGTTTAGGTTAAATTCAAGGAAAAATAAGCAAAAAACTAAAAGTAAACCATCATAACAAGGCATATCCTTTTGTATTTCCAGTACACTGGCAATAATTTATTCTAAGATGATATAGGAGTTTTGGTGTGGTGCTGTAGGATAAGTGCTAAAACACAGGTTGGCTTGAACCAAAAGGTTGGTGGTTCAAACTTACCCACTGCTCCTTGGAAACCCTGTACTGGGTTGCTATGTGTCAGAACTGACTCAACGCCAATTAACAACAAAGATTATACATACAAAGAATAAAAAATTTTAAAAAGCTGTTAATTTGGTTCTCATAGTCTTACAATTTTCTTCAGCTTCAAATTAAATTTACATAAGAGCAATTCATGCTTTATTCTTCAGTCAGTCCCTGTACTTCTTCTGACTGATGATATGGAACTTCTTCATCACCTCTTTCCACAGAGTAGACAAACTGATTTCTAAACATTTCACCTGGAAAGGTCTATGTGTATAATCAGGGTATTTGTAAATAGATTTTGAAATGTTCTTTTGTGACAATGAATGTGATGTCATTTTTCGTCACTTTGTCATTACTGGAGTTGTTTTTGTTAAATGCCCTTGAGTCAGCTCTGCTTTGGATTGACCCTGTGTACACTTTTCCACTGCTTGTAAACATATGTGAGAGCAGAAATCCTGCATTGAAGCTGGTGGGCTCAATCTACTGACCTTGGGGCTATCATTAAAGTGCCTATCCTACAAAGCTACAACACTCCCCATTACTAGCATGGTGATGTGACATGGAGTCGGTTCTGACTCATAGTGATCATGCATAGCATTTCAGAAGATGTAAATCTTTATGGGAGTAGAAAGCCTCATCTTTTTCCTGTGTACCAACTGGTAGTTTCCTATTGAAGACCATGATGTCAGCAGTCCAAATCTTAACCACTCCCAGTAGGCCATAGTGTTATCTGATTGAAAATGGCCAATATCAATCCATTTCATCATATTAATGTTTATGATATTGATTTTTATCCATTTCATTTTTGATGAATTATAACTTTCCTAGATTCATATATGTACATTCCATGGTTAATTATAAATGGATGCTTACACCTGTTTCTTCTCATTTTGAGCTAGACCCAAAAATCTTTACTCAACCTATACCATTGAGGTCGACTATAATTTGGGAAGGCAGCTTTTTCTAGTCATGTTTTCAGTACCATCTAAATTGAGGGCCTCATCTTCTATCACTACATCAGAAAATGTTTTGCTGCTATTCATAAACTTGACAGTGAACTTTTGATTAGTATTATAGAAGTATATCCCTGGGTCTTTCTTCTTAGCCTATATTTTTCTGGAAACTCCACAGACACTCCTTCTTGCATTTGAAATGTCAGTGGTTGCTGGGGACAGCATACACAGACCCTGGGTTGATCAGTGGCAGCCCCATTAAACCACCTCTAAATATAATCAGTTTAACCGAGATGCTCTCCTTCCTCTTGAAAGTATATAGGAATATTAAGAACAATGTAGCATTTTAGGTATAGAAAAATGAAGCCCGGTGCCTGAGATCTTGCTCACAAACAAAATTTGCAAAGTGTACAGAGACAGCTTGGCTCCTTTCAGGAACCTTGCTTTATGTTATGTATCCTTAAGAAACTACATGTTGCTACTCTAGATCCTTTAAGCCTAAAAATTAATATATAACAGCTTAATTGAACCTTTTTTCTATAAAAACAAAAATGTTAGATTGTTAAGAAAAACTATGAACATATCTTAAAAGTTGTTCCTGTGAATCATTATGTCCTGTTTTGAATGATTAATCACATTTCAGTTCTGTATCTTGTCTTAATCGCATCCTCCCTTTGTGACATCCTCCCTGAGTGAATTACATCCTTCCTTTGTAACAAATCCCTCCCTAAAAAAGAGAATAAAAGGCTGAGGTAAAGTGAATTCTGCATGCAATGCTGGGCAATGCTGGGCAATGCTAGGCAATATGTTTGCAGATCTGTCTACCTGCCAGCTTGCATCATATCTGTGTGTCTGTCTTTTTTGTATATATTTTCTCTCTCTCTTTCTCTATCCCTTTCACTGCCAGATCTCCCTTCTTCATGACACCCACACTTCCTTGTCGAGGCAGGAGCCTGACATAGGACCTCGACAAGTGGTATATCTTCCATCATCATAGAATCATACTGGCTATCACAATATGACACACTGAAAAAAGAATGCTGAATGTTTTGTACTGTAAAGTGGTAGAAAAATATAGGCACTAATTCCTCCCATATCCCTCTCTACTCCACTGGGGTCAACAATTCACTGCAGTGGTTACACAGAACTCAAAGACAGATTTCAGAAGAGGTTATGGGGTTTTTTGAGTATGTTAACAGGTTACAATATAGGAAAATAAAATGCTCAGGCACTTTTGTTCCAGACAGTTACTGAATAAAATGACCAAATGACACACCAGTCCACCATAAGCCTTGGACTGACTCTAACTCAACTTGGCTCTAGCTTGGTAAATTACTTCACATAGCTCCTTCACTTAAGCACCCTGAGGCTACCCATCAACAAGCAAGTCTTTTGCCCAGTCGTTCAACCTTCCTTGCTCCATGTGCTGGAAGTCCATTGCTCTGCCTCATGACCTTGATTCTGCTGTTTCTCCTGCTCTGCTTAAACTTCTGGTGTTACAGATTTTGTCCCTGGGTCAAGGACGTTCAACATTCAGGGATCTTGGGGTCCAAAGGATGCACTCCTTTCTTGGCTCTTCTTCTTTGATAGTAGTGAGATTCCCTCTCCTGCTTCTGAGACGGTTCATTTTATACCATGCTAGAGTTTCAAGTTTTTACAATTACAATTAATTCTTCTAACATCCATAGCTGAAACCTGTCGTCTTATCTGTATCATCTCAAACCTCCAACACAACCCAGAATAGCAGAAATGTTGTTTGCAGGGTATTACAAACTTTGACTACAAGACATATTGTTGTTGCTGTTAGGTGCCATCAAGTTGTTACTGACTCATAGTGACCTTTTGCACAGCAGAACAAAACATTGCCTGATCCTGGGCCAGCCTCACTATTGTTGCCACACTTGAGCCCATTGATGCTGCCACTTTGCCATCCATCTTGTTGGGGGTCTTCCTCTGACCCTCCACCCTACTAAACATGATATCCTTTTTTAGCAACTGGTCCCTCCTGACAATATGTCCACAGCATGAGAGCCAAAGTTTGGCTATCATGGCCTCCAAGGAGAATTCTGGCTGCACTTCTTCCAACACAGATCTGTTGGTTCCTTTAGCAGTCCAAGACACTTTCAATATTCTCCTCTAACACCATCACTCAAAAGCATCATTTTTTTCTGTGGTCTTCCGTATTCACTGTCTAGCTTTCACATGCATAAGAGGTTATTGAAAATATCATGGCTTCAGTCAGGCACAACTTAGTCTTCAAGCTGCTATCTTTCCTCTTCAACACTTTAAAAAGTTCTTGTGCAACAGATTTGCCCTATACAATACATTGTTTGATTTCTTGACTGCTGCTTCAGTGAGTGTTGATATTTGATCCAAGAAAAATGAAGTCCTTGACAATTTCAATATTTCTATGTTGATAAGAATGTTGTTTATTGATCCAGTGGTGAGGATTTTTGGTTTCTTTACATTGTGATGCAATCTATACTGAAGGCTATGCTCTTTGATCTTCATCAGTAAATATTTTAAGTCTTGTTCACTTTCAGCAAACAAGGTTGTATCATCTGCATATTGCAGGTTGGTAATGAGTTTTCCTCCAATCCTGATGCTATGTTTATCTTCATAGAATCCAGTTTCTCAGATTATTTGCTCAGCATACAGGTTGAATAAGTATGGTGAAAGAATACAGTCTTGTTGGACACCTTCCTTAATTTTAAACCATTCAGTGTTCCCACGTTCCATTCAAACAACTGCTTCTTGGTTCAGGTACAGATTCCTCATGAGCACAATTAAGTGTTCAGGAATACTCATATTTTGCAATGTTGTCCATAGTTTGTCATTATCTACACAATCAAAAGCCTTTACGTGGTCAATAAAGCACAGATAAACATCTTTCTGATATTCTCTGCTTTCAGCCAAGATCCATTGGACATCAGCAATGATATCCCTTGTTCCCTAGCCTCTTCTGAATCTGGCTTGAAGCTCTGGAACTTCTCTGTCACTGTATGCTTGCAGCCATTTCTGTATTACTTTTAGTAAAACTTTACTTGCATGGGATATCAAAGAGATTGTCCGATGATTTCTGCATTCCATTGGGTCACCTCTCTTTACATAATTCATTATGCCAGCTGGGAGAATAGTCTTAAAATTTATCTCAGTAATTTAACACAGACCTGCATAAAGAAAAAATTCATAATAATCCAAAATGTATAAATATTATAAAGTTAATACTATTTAATCTTCATACCTTGTTGCTTTTATTAAGTACCATTGAGTCTAGTTTGATTCATAGAGCCCATGTTTTTCTGAGCAGCAGCCGGTGGGTTTGAACTATTGACACTGTAGTTCACATTCCAGTGATGATCCTTCAGTGTCACACCAGGAGTCCAATTTAACACCTTAAATAAATATAAAATATACCCACAATGTCTTCATATGTGTAATTATTTAACCATGTATGTCTATATCTATCATCTCAATATTATATTAGTCAAGTTTATTTGATCCCAATTATATGTTTATGTTTTTCAAATTTTATATTACTTCGCATCATTAAATTATTTTATATTTTGGTCTCTAAATATGGTGCCCTTGGGTTGCAGATATATTTGATATAAATTCGAATAATGGCAATATTGAGATGTGGTGGATCTTGTTGATTGTGTGTCGAGTTGATTCTTACAGTGAATCTGCAAAGATATTTTGAGGCTGTAAATATTAACAGAGAACAGAAATCCTCATCTTTCTCCCTAGGAGGGACTATTGAATTTGAATATTAATCTTGTGAATAGCAGCCCAACACATAAACCATTATGTCACCAGGGTTTTTTTGTGCCTATACCTATTCTTTTTTTAAAAAAATGTTTAAAGTTTTTATTGTTACTTATGTGGGTTTACATGGGAGAACATCAGTTTTACATCCATCCTATCGTATTTTGTTTCATTGCAATGATTACAATCCCCTCCATACATCATCAAACAACCAAAGGGTACATTCCAGGGGCCTGCCTCTGACCATCAGCACACAGCCCCTCTCCCTCCCTGGATCCAGTGTCCCAAGCTGCTCCATCTGTCCATGTCATCGTCTCTGCCTCCATTTCTGGCGTCACTGCTTCTCTGGGTAGGGTCCTACACTCCATCCACTCTTCTCTCCTGATGGTCCCAGAGACCTCCGCTCCTGGACTGCAAAATCAATCACTCCCCTCCTTTTGTTACAAAACATCTACCTTTACATTCCCAACCCTCACAGTCAGTCCTGATAGCAATTATTCACTATTGTACCACAAGATTCTTGTCAACATCTCCTTTCATTAGCCCTATCCCTACAGATTGGAAACCATTTAGTGGAGATTCTACCTTCCCCCATCCCGTCTGGAACTAGGCTCCCTCTTGAAAACTTGTAAGCCAGTCTCTTCTTGTCTTTGTAGCCACCCCATTTTGGGTAGCCAATGTCTAAGTTACCCATCCCTGTCATCCCTGTGTACCAAGAGAGTTTGAGTGATCCTCACTGTAAAGATTTGTTTCGTTTTTGATCTACTACATCCTTAAGTAGTAGTAGATCAAAAAAGGGAACAAGATCCATAAGTAAGGATCTCTGGTAGCGTAGTGGTTACTAGTCTGGCTGACAACCTCAAGGTCAGCAGTTCAAAATTGCCAGCGGTTCACAGGGAGAAAGATGAGGCGCTCTGCTCCCTTAAAGGTTTACAGCCTTGGAAACCCTGTACAGGGTTGCTATGTGTCAGAACTGACTCCATGATACTTACCAACAAAAAGAAGCATCTATAAGTATAGGTAAAGTTCATCAAATTGTAGCTGGTTACTGGGTTTTTTTTCCTCTTATTTCTTCTAGTCTAGTTCTGATCATCCAGCCCTTGAAGTCAGGTCAACTGGGTACTATCTGCAAGTATGGGTGTTCTTGTGCATCTCACCTCACTTCATATCAGCTGGATGCCTCACTCTCTGCTCTAGTCCTCTGTGGCCATGTCACTGCCTTTGGGCCCAGGAATCCCCACGTCTTGCCATACTGTTGGCCAACCAGGCCTCCACCTGTTCACAGGGATCTATTGAATGTGGCCAGTCTTAGCTCCCAGCTTCATTGCTATTTCCCCCACTCTTCCCTTATTGGTGACCAACTGGTCACCAGCCAGGCCACAGCTCGTGTATTCCCCTTGAGTCTTAATCTTGGAAGGGGGTTTGCTCTGAGGGGACCTGACCACTTGTCTTGATGGCTCCTGGGTAAACAGCTTGCTTGTTCTTGTAGTAGTCCATCAGACTGCTGTTATTCTTTTTTATTTTTT
>NW_006409038.1:334837-336172 GCF_000296735.1 Chrysochloris asiatica | reverse complement strand
TTGTGCCCCATCAGCAAATGAAGGTCCCGTGGGCTTTTCTCCCATGGGCTTTACTCCATTTGCGTCATCATGGTCAACTGTACTTTGAAGAGGCAGCTCTTCTCCAGTAGCATTTTGAGTGCCTTCCAATCTGAAGGGCCCTTTTTCTGGCACTGTATCTGACAGTGTGTCTCTGCTATTCATAAGGTTTTCAGTGACTAAGTAGTTCACCATTCCTTCTTCCTAGTCTGTCTTCACCTGGAAGCTCATCAGAAATCTATCCTCCATGGGTGACCCTGCTGGTATTTAAAATATCGGTGGCATAGCTTTCAGAATCACAGCAACTCACAAGCCACCACAGTACAAGAAACTGACAGACGAGTGGTGGAATGCCTAATAGTTTTGCCTAATAGATCATTAGTTTTTGTTTGGTGCTTTAATGAATATTAATTGCGAATCCATACAAAATGAATTGTTTGACATCTTCAATATTTTCTCCATTCATCATGCATTTTCAGGACCAGTTCGTAAGTGTTATCGAGTTGGATCTAATTCATAGCAGCCCTGTATAGGGTTTCCATGAAGCATCTTGGAAGCATCATGGAAGCTTGAAGCTTCAACTGGAAACGTTATAGTTCAAACTGACCTTGAGGTCCAGCACAGAAATTCAAAGTGCCACCAGTTTGTGGAATTTTTATTGGGTTTACATTGAGATACAATCCATACTGAAGATGTAGACTTTTATCTTCATTAGAAAATGTTTTAAGTCCTCTTTCCTTTTAGCAAATCAGGTTCTATCATCTGCACATCTTAGGTACCTGAGTGATGTTCTTGATGCTATCCAACAAATCTGATTTTTGCCATTTTTGTCTAATGCATCAAATCTTTCAAAGTATAATAAGTTTTAATCCAAAAATGCATACTAAGTAGAACATAAATGCATTTATGATAGTAATAAATAATTTCATAAATGAAATGAAAACATTTCAATACCAATAGATTTCAATTTCTTATTGTTTTATCCTATAATGTTTTTTTGATCTCAGTTTATTTGAACATCACAGTTTTTCTATACAAAGATACTGAAATTTGTCTCACAGTGTTTGTTTCATAACAGTCCATTTGGTGTTGCATGCTTATTACCAATAGATTTCAATTTCTTATTGTTTTATCCTATAATTTTTTTTCATCTCAGTTTATTTGAACATCACAGTTTTTCTATACAAAGATACTGAAATTTGTCTCACAGTGTTTGTTTTCATAACAGTCCATTTGGTGTTGCATGCTTACTAAATTCCAGTTATATTTAAAACAAGTTACCTATTCTAAATGTATATTAAATGATGCTTAGTTGGT
>NW_006409038.1:332026-333772 GCF_000296735.1 Chrysochloris asiatica | reverse complement strand
GCTGTGCATGGGGTCGCTATGAGTCGGTTCTGACTTGATGGCACCTGACAACAACAACAACAAGTTGGTGAGATTACCTTCTAAAGATTTTATTGCCTATATGCAGAATATTTTTCTGATATTACCACTGCATTATTGATAGTTTCTTATGATTTCTTAGATCCTGAACTAGACAGTAAAGATTTACAGTAGAAAATATGGTTTATGATGGCAAGAAAGTAGAGTATAACTGTTCATCTGTACTATGACTAAGATTACCAGTAATTGAGAATGTGCAAGGCATATGTCTTCTCCGCAAAGACAGATTAATTATTGGATAAATGTGTTCCTTAAGTGTCCTCTTACTAAGTATGGAGACTTTTGATTATATTAGAGTGTTTGAACATGCTTATTGCTAAAAACAAATCTGTAGAAACACTCAATTTTCACATACAGGAGAGTGCCATGATTCATATCGCATAACTGCTAGTGCCAAAGATTCATATCTTACTGTTGTGAAAGAATTTTAAGAAGTTAATTCCAATAACAGGGAATGCATTTCCCTCTGGAATATATTGGCCCTCAAGCCTTTGGGTAATAGGCTACACAGATAAAGTAACTACCATCCATTTCTGTGTTTTCCCTGCTGTCATTGTTACCAGCATCTGCATTTGCTAAAATCAAGATTATAAGAAGCAAAGTGCTTTTTAGGAAAATATTTTCAATACTTGAAAGTCAGAGTGGACATTGTCAACCTGATAAAAATTCAATGATATCTTCACTAGCAATTACAACAAAACCTGGTAATAATATCTTCGATCATCTATAAAAGATATTTTAGTGAGTTTTAATTTTCTTGTATTGTGTTTATTGTTTGTAATTTAAGATGTAAAACAATAAGCTTTAGAGAAATGTATGATCTAAATCCTTTAATAGTAAAAAGATCTAGATAGAAGAAATAGATATTTTAAGATATCTAAAACTTATTTTCTTTCTGGGAAAATACTACTTTTGACACAATTAATGAAATATTGATTTAAAATATCTTTTTTCTCTAGGCTTGATTTTCATTATGTAATTTTGAATAAGAAATACATCATACATTGAAACAGTTATTTAGATAATTTCACTATAACATAGCAAGGAGAAATGAGTTGAAAATGTTAGGTACAGTTTTTTTTAGTTATGAGTATGAAGTAACAAAGCTATAAAGGAAAAAATGAATCTTAAGATAGCATGCATGAATTGTAAATAAATTATCATAAAATATAGTCAATATTATTGGGATTATGTAATTTAGCATCATTAGCCTACTTCTGTTACTAATTCATTTAAATATTGCTGTAGTTGTTGTTAAGTGTTGTTGAGTTGATTCTGACCCATAAGGACAATGTATAGGGCTTTCAAGGAGCAGCTAGTGAGCTTGAACCACTGACTTTGCATTTCAAATGGCTTTGCTGTCGGGTGCATTAACCCACACAGCACCACACCAGGACTCCAGTTATATTCCTGTAAATTATAGTGTTTTTTTGGCTTCTGAGTAATATATTTTGTACTATGAAAATCCATACTTTTTGGAGCCTGTGTAAAGCAAGACAACATGGAAACTAATTAGAAATAAATCTCAGAAGCAGCCTGATAAATTTACTAATTTTAGATGGATGTACTTTTAAAACGATTGGTTCAGTGTTGGTTTATTCCAAGAAAACATGAGAGCAAGACTTCCACAAACTATTGTCCTCCTCATAGCTAATCACTATAGTTCCT
>NW_006409038.1:324570-331376 GCF_000296735.1 Chrysochloris asiatica | reverse complement strand
TTCCCATCTCCATCTAGACAAGATGAAAACTATTTAGTGAGGATTCTATCTTCTCCCACACTCTCTTAACCTAAACTCCCTCTTGAAATCTTGTAAGCCAGTCACCTTGTGCCTTTATCACGCCCTCATTTTGGGTAGCCAATGTCTAAGTTGCCTGTCCCCATCTACCCTGTATACAGAGGAGGTAGTATTAATATTTGATGTCAAGACTCCTTCCCTTTCTGTTGGTATTTTGAGCTACTACCTCCAAGAGTATAGGTCAATCAAATTGTAACAATTAGCCCTCATTTCCTTTATTAAAAATTATTTGTTTGTTTGTTTATTTGTTTTTTAATCCTCCCCTAGTCAAATTCTTATTACTAAGCCATCGAGGCTGGGTCACACGGGTACTATCTGCAAATGTGATTGTTTATGTGCATCTCCCCTCAATTCATATCAGCTGGAGGCTTCACTCTCAGCTCTAGTCCTCTGTGGCTATGTCCTTGTCCATCGGCTCAGGTATCCCCAGGTCTCACCTCCTCTCTCTCTCATCTCCAGGTCAATGGGAGTCTATGGACCATGGTGAACTCAGCCTGTTTCTTCATTGCTGCCTTTCCTCCTCTTCCAATCATCATTAGACCAACATGGGCAGCAGCAAGCTTGCATGTCAGCTCATGTGTTCCCTTTTAGTTTCAGTCTTAGAAGGGGATTTGTCATATGGGGACTTGATTGCTTGCTTTGATGGCTTCCCTGCAAACAACTTGCTTATTCATGTATTGGTGGCTTCCCTGCAAACAACTTGCTTATTCATGTAGTAACCAATCATACTACCATTTTTGTTTTGGGTTTTTCCTGATGATCTTTCTTTGAAGTTGTATCTTCTGTCACTTAAGCTGTTGTATGCTGGTCTGCTTGTCCTTTCTTCTGGGAACGGCTCACCTCAGAAGGTTCTGGATGGGGCTCAGGATTCCACCTAAGGTCCTATACCTTGTAAAGGTTCTGCAAGAGACCTATTTCATTGGGCAAGTTCTAGAATTCCTTTTAGGTATTCCAATTAGTTATAGGTTGCAGACAGCCTTACAAGCTTCCTGTAATCAAGTTTCCTGAAATTGCTTTTCATCCCACTCTAGCGTCCATTTAAAAATAGTAGGCAATTCATCAATGTATGTTATTCATGGGATAAAATAGGAGACATAGAATTGAGCTCATGCTATTCAGAGAACAGTTCAGAAACTTAAACCAAAATAAGGGGAGGTGGGAATCCTATTTTAAAGAAATTGTTTCTTTAATGTTGTTGTTGTTGTGTGCCGTGGAGTCGGTTCCGACTCACAGCGACCCTGCACAGGGTTTCCTAGGCTGTAAATCTTTATGGGAGCAGAACGCCTCATCTTTCTCCCGCAGAGCAGCTGGTGGTTTTGAACTGCTGACCTTGCAGTTTGCAGCCTGATTCATAACCACTATGCTACCAGACCTCCTTTAATGTAGGTATAGTTAAACAAAGACACACTATAGAAAGTGACAAACACCCATACATAATGCATACTACTTTTTACTCTGCCCATTACAAGTACACAGAAACCACTGTAATACAGTCAATTCTGACTCCTAATGATCCTATAGGAAGAGAACATAAGTAGGGTGTATAACATGAGCTCTGGTCATGTAGTGATTAAGAGTCGTGCTGCTAACTTCAAGGTCAGTAGTTGAAAACTGCCAGTTGTTTAGTGGGAGAAAGATGAGACTTCCTGCTCCGTTAAAGATTCACAGACACAGTAGTAGCTTATGCAGGGTCACTATGAGTTGGAATCGACTCATTGGCACACCACCACCACCAGAGTGAATAGAGTATTATAGATTTAATTTATCCAACCTTTTCCCAAAACATCATTATCTTTAACCTTTCCACTATGTTGAATAACTATAATTATTAAAGTGGATATAGAGAGATAGTAAAAAAATGGAGAAATAATAATAAACCATAAATATTGGCAGATTAATTGTCTCAAATATGCTATTAGAAAATAATATTTATGTAAGATACCCATATAAACATAGACAAAGATTATATATATGCATATACTGGTAGTGTAGTGGTTACAAATCGGGCTGTGAACCTCAGAGTCAGCAGTTCGAAACTACCAGCTGTTCCGTGGGAGAAAGATGAAACGTTCTGCTCCCGTAAAGATTTACAGCCTCAGAAACCCCTTACAGGGTCGCTATGAGTCGGAACCGACTCCACGGCACATAACAACAACATACATACATATATGTATATACATACACACATATATGTGTGTGTGTGTGTGTGTGTGTGTGTGTATATACATATAGAATCCTGGTGTGATAGTGTGGGTTAATGTTCTGGAAAGCAATGCTGTTTGAACTGCAAGGTCAGCTATTAAAGCTCACCAACTGCTCCTTGGAAACCATATACGGGGTTGCTATATGTCAGAGCCAATTCAAAGGCATTTATCAACAACAATAATATGTATGCGTATATGTATATATGCATACATACGATATATGATCTAAAAAAAATAAATAAATAAGGAGCTCTGGTAGCGTAGTGGTTACGAATCGGGCTACTAACCTCAAGGTCGGCAGTTCGAAACTACCAGCGGTTCCGCGGGAGAAAGATGAAGCGGTCTGCTCCCATAAAGATTTACAGCCTTGGAAACGGTGTGCCGGGTCACTATGAGTCGAAGCCGACTCCACGGTACTTAACAACAACAAATGTCTATAAAATGCATGTTATAATATACATTATATAATCTATGTATAATATCATGGTCTAAGGAGCTCTGGTAGCATAGTGGTTACGAATCGGGCTGCGAACCTTAAAGTCAGCAGTTCGAAACTACCAGCCGCTCCGCGGGAGAAAGATGAGGCTTTCTACTCCCGTAAAGATTTACACCCTTGGAAACCCTGTACAGGGTCGCTATGGGTCGGAACCGACTCGACGGCACTTAACAACAACAACAACATAAAAATGATATATATAATATACATATTTATGTCTTAGTTAAGTGACTTGAGTAGGTACTGATTCATAATGATGCTATATAGAATTTTCATGCTGTATAGGCTGTAAGTCTCCATTGGAGCAGAAAGCCTTATGTTTCTCTGCTATAATGCTGATTGGCTCAAGCTACCAACTTTGTGGTTAATAGATCCTTGGCATCACCAGTGTGCCAAAAATACAAATGCATATATTTACAAACTAAAAAAAAAAAAAATGCCTTTCTGTCCAAAGGGTAGATGAAGTATAATTTCAGTAGATAACTGTGTAGAAATTAATTGATATATGATTACTTTCAGGCAATTAAAATTGGGAAGGAGTTAGAATATCTAAGTAAATTGGATTGCAAACAGGGATTTAGAATTTAGACTACAGATGAAGAAAACAAAAATAACATTTTAGAAAGAAAATTGTATCCTTTCTTTTATCTTTATTTTGACTAGCAATAATAAACATTAAAAATAATTTGTGTGTATATTTATACATACCTATTTACCTGTCTGGAGTCTTGGTTTGGCGCTATGTGTTAATGAGCCAGACTGTAAAGCCATTTGAGCTGCAAGGTCAGCGGTTCAAGCCCACCAGCTGCTCCTTGGAAACCCTAAACAGGGTCGCTATGGGTCGGAACTGACTCAATGGCACTTAACACCAACAACGTATACCTGTCTATCTATCCATCCATTAGAGTTTTAAGAATATATAAAATGAACACATAAACTGCCAACTGCATACCTCAAAGCTTATGAGATTGACAGGGAAAGGATTAAGGAAGCACAGAAGTAAAAATAAACTCTGGAATAAGGTATATAATTAATTAGAAACAACAATCTAAAAACCTCAGAAAATACAGGATAAATTTCAGCTGGTAATCCATTATACTACCAGAGCTACTGTAAGAAAAAGGAACTTAATATAAAATATAGAAGTGTTTACATGTAAGACAAATACATTAAAATAAAATTTAAATATTGATCATTTTAACTGATACACAAAAATCTCAAAGAAAAATGGAAGTAAACTATCAAATGGGCAAAAGGAAGAGTCCATGGTTTTCCCCTCACTTCATATAAAGTACAAGTTTTGATTCAGTTTTCAGATCCACAGGGCCCTTATTTATGCAAATCTGATGATACGAAGTATTATAGTAAACAGTCTGTTTATATGCAGGAATGCATGATAAATTTAGACACCGAAAAAGAAAACTTAATAATAAAGAGTATATATGAACAATGAAAGATTTTGTTTTTCACAAATGGGGAACATTTATTATTAAAGATCTTACTTTAATTGGTTAACATGTGTTGAACATTATATATAGAAACACATAATATTCTTGTTCCTACAGTCATGCCAGATATATATTTGTTTGTTTGTTTTGTATTTTAATACAGAATTTTCTATGAAGAATGAACAATATATCAACAGTCACAGAATTTATTCTCATGGGTTTTGCTGGACCACGGAAGCTTGAGATTTTACTAGATGCAATGTTCTTAGTAATATACCTGGAAGCCATGATGGGAAATGGTCTCATTATTGCCATAACATCTTTGGACCCATGCCTCCACACACCAATGTATTTCTTCATAAGGAATCTCTCCCTCTTTGATATTTGCCTCATTTCTGCTGTTGTACCCAAAACTATCATTAACTCCTTGACCCAAAGCAACTACATCTCTTTCCTTGGATGTGTCATCCAGGTCTTTCTGGTGGCATTTTCAGCAGCCACAGAGCTGTTCCTCCTTACAGTGATGTCCATAGACCGCTATGCTGCCATCTGTCACCCTCTACACTATAACGTCATCATGAACATGGGCACTTGTGTGCAAATGGCGTTTTTCTCTTGCCTCAGCGGTGGTTTGTTGTCTGTGATACACACAGCAGTTACCTTTACTTTATCTTATTGTGAAATCCTTGAAATTCATCATTTCTTCTGTGATATTCCCCAGTTGCTAGCTATTTCGTGTTCAGAGCACATAACTGCAGAGATTGCCCTCCTTTTCATTAATACAGTACTAAGTTTCTGCTGCTTAATTTGCATCATCATCTCCTACACTTACATCTTCTCCACTGTAAGGAAGATTCCATCCACAGAAGGACAGTCAAGAGCTTACTCAACTTGTATCCCACACTTAGCAGTCTTTATACTATTCCTCTCAACTGCCTTTGCTGCTTATCTAAAACCTATTTTAGCATCTGCGTCCTTCACTGATCTCATTCTATCTGCATTCTATATTATGTTGCCCCCATCCCTTAACCCAATTATATATGGCCTGAGAAACAAGGCCATGAAAGTTGGTTTACTTAAGTTGACTACAAAATTCTTGCCAAAGGAAAATCTATTTCTTTTCCTTCAAACATAGAGTTATCCCTCTACTTAATCTCTTATATTGTTGTTGTTGTTGTTGTTGTTGTTGTTATGTGCCATGGAGTCAGTTCCGACTCACAGCGACCCTGCATAGGGTTTACAGGCTGTAAATCTTTACGGGAGCAGAAAACCTCATCTTTCTCCCGTGATACAGCTGGTAGTTTCCAACTGCTGACTTTGCGGCCTGCAGCCTGATTCATAACCACTGTGTTAACAGAGCTCCTTATTCTCTTATATTGCTGTTGTTGTTAAGTGCCGTTGAGTCAATTCTAACCCATAGCGACCCTTCTTAGGGTTTTCAAGGTGAAGCTGGTGAGCTTGAACCACTGACCTTGCAGTTCATTTGACTTTGCAGTCTGACGCATTGGCCCATAACACCACACCAGGACTCCTCTCTTATATTAGTACACGCTTAATCCAAACCAGACTATGATTATTTTAGGAGATGCTTGGAATGATGGTGCTGAACCTCAACCTTAGTAAATTAAAATATAACCAAGATCAAGAAAACTGTGCTTGGGTCTGACACCTTACAGATTCTAAAAGTTGCTATATAAAAATGTGCACATGAATGTTTATTTCCTGGTTGCTGTTAGGTTGTTTTGAATTCTGTTTATTGAGCCTGCTCACACATTCTGTTTTAGGCTACTTTACTACCCACTGCCATCTAATCAATTCCAATTCATTGCTATGCTATAAGAAAGAAACTAATTGTTCCTAAGGGTTTCTAAAACTTTACAGCAGACAGGCACAGCTTACTTCCTTGGAGGGGCATTTGGTTTGAAACACCAAACTTGCAGTTAATAGACCAATGCTTAATCCATCGTACCACAAACAATCGTGGCTTCCCTAAATCCATCAATAACACAGATGCTTTTTGTTTGTGACACTGAGAAGACACATGTTCTATTTAATTGAGAAAGGATTCTGCATACTGGATATCATGTATGAAGGATATCCACACTAATAGCATATGGAGCATTTTTGTCCATACAGTACTATAAACTTCACTGCAAAAAACATTCTTAGAGTGTGTATTGTTATTCTTGCTCATACTTTCTCCTATCTGAATCTACACAACTGTCATACAAATTGATAAGACATTTTAGTTTTATCAAAGAAATATATTCATAGATGTAATTGGAGAAGTAAGAGGCTAGATACCACTTAATGGGATACACGGTGTATTTGGAGACTCGTTGCAAATAGAACTGAAATTTTTATACCTATCTATATGTAATTTTTTCTTTAAATTGATAATTTTTTTTTACTGCATAAAATAAAGTTTAAATATTAATATGAATGCATGTCACCTATAAACATACTGGGATATAGTATGAATTACACAAAAATGTTGAATACAAAATTAATTAGAACATGACTTAAGCAATTATTTAGTCAATATGGATTGCTAATATTTATATCATTTTGACTGAATGA
>NW_006409038.1:321216-324170 GCF_000296735.1 Chrysochloris asiatica | reverse complement strand
TGACCATAATGAATATGTAGTTAATATAATCATAGACTACTAGTGTGGCACTGTGTGTTAATGCACTGGACTGCAAAGTCAGTTTGAAACTACAAAGTTGGCAGTTCAAGCGCACCAGTTGCTCCTCAGAAACCCTATACAAGTTCACTATGGGTTGGAACTGACTCTATGGCATTTAACAACAACAAAGTATAAACTAAACTATTGTAGTTGTTAGGTATCATTGAGTCTGTTCTGATTCACAGCAGCCTATGTACAGTAGAACAAAACACTCCTCAGTTCTCTGCTATTCTCAAAATCAATGGTATGCTTGAACTCATTATTGTAACCACTGTATTATAAAACTTTAAATTACTCAAGAGATGTTTCTTTGGTATTCTTTAAAAAGAAATAGATTTCTTAATGGTGAGAAGTTCATGCCCTGAGATTGTTGAACTCAGAATATAAAAGGCTTTCTACCATATACTTGAAGTCCTTGTGTGGTGATGTAGAATAAACACTGGATATCTAACCCTAAAGTCAGTGGTTAAAACCTGCTAGACATTCATCAGAAACCCTATTCTGGTTTGCTATAAGGTGGAACTAACTCAATGGGACATAACAACAACTATGTATATAAAGGAGCTCTGGTAGCATAGTGGTTACGAATCGGCTGTGAGCCACAAGGTCAGCAGTTTGAAACTACCAGCGGTTCCACAGGAGGAAGATGAGGCGGTCTGCTCCCATAAAGACTGACAGCCTCGGAAATCCTGTGTAGGGTCACTATGAGTCGGAACCAACTCCACGGCACATAACAACAACAACAAATGTATATAAAATTACACTTGTAAAAACTAAACAACAACAACTCAATAATAAAACTCAAGATTATGATTGATCACACAAGTTTGAAAAGCAGTAGGTGGGCCAGATTGTTGTTAAACTAAAAAATGAAAGAAAAGCTTGAAATTAGAATAAAATATTTTATGAATATAAAAGTAGGTGGAAAAGTAACTCAGAATACTATAGAGAAAATAAGGGAATGAAATTTCTTCACATACATACACAGTCACACACACATTAAAGATATGCTATATTAATGGGTATGGAGAATAAGGAAGGAAAGAACAAGAAATAAAAAGAAGGAAAAGAGAGAACAATTTCATGGTAATGAATACTTTAAAAACTATTTGAATCCCTACATTCATGAAGAACAATTCATCCCAAACCACTAGATGGGTTTGAATCACAAACTTATAGAAGAATAGTTGCATTTAACCATTTTGTCAGAATGATGAAATTGAAGAAAATTACAAGAACATAAGAGTGAATTTACAATCTTGAGTATATATGCAACTTGAATTTAGAGACCATCTCAAAAATAGATTTGATACATTGAATACTAATGACCTAAGACCAGACAATTTGTGAAATGACAACAAAGACATCATGCATGAAGAAAACAAAAGGTCATTAAAGAGAAAGGAAAGAGAACACCAAAAGAGATATCACAGGACATTTTGAAGCTTTCTCTTCAAGGTAGAATACCTCAAGATGGATTCACTCACTGACTACAATGATGGATTCAAACGTAAGAGTGATTCTGAGGATAGTGCAGGACCAGGCAGTGTTTCATTCTATTGTACATAGGGTCACTATGAGTGGGAACCTACTTGATGGCATCTGAAAACAGCAGCATAGAATTGTTTGCAGAACTGTTGAGACAATCTCCCAAAAGAATAACATCAGTAACAAAGAAAGGGAATATTGATCAAAAAAAAAAAAAAAAAAAAAAAAAGTAAGAAAGGAAAGGGAATACCTTATCAAACAAAAATTGATAGTTCATTCCTCAAACTGAAATAAGAAATGATCTTTGTAAAAATATGTTATGGTTGTTATTAAGTGTAATAGAATCATTTGTCACTCATAGCAAACCAATATAGGTTACCAAGGAAACAGTGGTGGGTTTGAACTTCTAACCTTGTGGTCAGCGTTTCAGTGCTTACGGTACAGTGTCATGCCAGGGAGCTAATAGTTTTCCAGAGGAGTCTGTAGATGCTGTAATAGTTAATATACTTAAACACTAACCATAATGCTCCTCAGCAGAAAACATGATATGCTTCTGAGATAGCAGTCTTTTGAAAACAGAGCACAGCTTTTTTCTGACACACATGGGTTTGCCTTGAGACAGATCAAATTGGTGTCAACTGGTTTAGGTTAAATTCAGGGGTTGGGGTGGGGAAGCAAAAAACAAAAAAGGAAACCATTATAATATGGAATATACTTGTGTAATTCCAGTACACTGGGAATGGTATGTTCTAAGATGATGCAGGAGTTTTGATGTGATGATGTATGGTAAGTACTGAAAAATAGATTGGTTTGGACCAAAAGGTTGGTGGTTCAAACTTACCAACTACTCTTAGAAAACCCTGTAAAGGGTTGCTATGAGTTGGAACTGACTTGACACCAATTAACAACAAAGATGATGCATATAAAGAATTAAAATCAATAAATATATGTCTTTCCCCCCCCCCCCTCAGGGTCTTGCGATTTTCTTCAGCATCAACTTAAATTCACATAGGAGCTATTCATGTTTTGCTCTTCAGTGAATTGAATTCCTGTACTTGTTCTTACTGATGATATTGAACTTCTTCATTTCTTTTCTCAGAGTAGCCAATTTGATTTCTAAGCATCCCATCTGGTAATGTCTGTGTATATAATCAGGGTCTATGTTGATCAATTTTGAAATGTTCTTTAGTGGCAAGGAATGTGATGTCATTTCTCTTCGCTTTGTGATTACTTGAATTGTTTTCAAATAATATGTCACCTATCTTACAAAACTCTATCATGTGATCTTTGGTATCCATTTTATCATTGAGATAATATTTTCCCACTACTGATCCATCTTTATTTTTAAGATTTTGATTACAGTCAATAGTAACTATCAAAATATCTTGAATATATTTTTGAATTTT
>NW_006409038.1:319582-320251 GCF_000296735.1 Chrysochloris asiatica | reverse complement strand
TTTGGACATATTGTCAGGAGGGACCAGTTGCTGGAGAAGGATATCATGTTTGTTAAGGTGGAGGGTCAGGGAAAAAGAGGAAGACCCCCAACAAGATGGATTGGCCAAGTGGCAGCATCAATGGACTCAAGAGTGACAAGAGTGGTGAGGTTGGCCCAGGATTGGGCAGTGTTTTTTTCTGCTATGCATAAGGTCGCTATGGGTTGGTACCGACTTGATGGCACCTAACAACAACAACAGCTTCATATTTATATATCCCACGGTTTATTAATAATGCCTACTTTCAGCTGTTAATTCTCATTCTGAGGTAATTTCCAAAAGCTCTAATCAATCTGCATCATTGAGGTTTACTATACATTGGAAAGGCAGCTTTTTCTGAGTCATGTTTTGAGTACCATCTAAATGGAGGGGCTCATATTCCAGCACTACATCAGAAAATGTTTTGCTGCTATCCATAAATTGACAATGACCATTTTATTACTATTATTTTTTTAAGTAGATTCCCAGGTCTTAATTCATAGCCTACCTAAGTCCGGAAACTCCACTGAAATTTGTTCACCAGAGAAGACTTTGCTTGTATTTGAAAGGACAATGATGTAGCTTTCATCAACATAGCAACATGCAAGCTACCACAAATGGACATGGTGAAAAAAGGATGTTGTTGTTGTT
>NW_006409038.1:302056-315267 GCF_000296735.1 Chrysochloris asiatica | reverse complement strand
ACAGCAGGGGAAATTGTCATAAAATTTATCTAAATAATTTAACCTGCAAAAGAAAAATTCATATTAATCCAAAATGTATAAATAATATAGAGTTGATACTATCTAATATTCATTTCTTGTTCTCGTGATAAGTGCCATTGATATGATTTCGAACTGCAGCATCTATATATAAGGCTTCTGAAGAGTAGCTGGTGAGATTGATCTGCCAAACTTGTAGTTCACATTCTAGTTCTGGTCCTTCAGTGTCACAACAGGAGTCCAATTTTAAACCATAAATAAATGTAAAATATACCAACAATGTCTTCATATCTGTAAGTATTTCTATGTGTATATCTATGTCTCTGATCTCAATATTACATTATTCAAGTTTATTTGATCACAATTACATGTTTAGGTTTTTCAAATTTTATATTTCTTTGCATGGTTAAACTCTTTTATATTTTTGTCACTTTATATATAGGTACCATTGAATATCATATAAATTTGGTACAAATTTGAATAATAACGGTATTTATATATTGTGGCTAATGTTGATTGTGAATTGAGTTGATACTGACTCAAAGGATCTGTATAGGTATTCTGAGGCTGTAAATATTAACAGGGAACAGAAAGCCTCATCTTCCTTCCTAGGAGGGACAAGTGAAGTCAAACTACTGATCTTGTGGCTACAAGCCCAACATGTAACCCATTATATCACCAGGGCTCCTTGTGCCTACACCTATTCCTAAATCTTCATGTAGTCTAAGATCCAATAATTGATCATGCAATATAATTATCTGTTGAATATGACAATTGATCGAAATACCATTAATACAGACAAGTTCCTTTGTCTATCTGTATTCTTCATTATTTTAACACTTTGAAGAATATACAAGTTACCTTGCAGGGCATCTAGTAATTTGCATTTTTCTGAGGTTTTCTGGTGGTTGGATTCATGTTATTTTCTTTTGGCAAGAATACTACAGAAGTACATTGTATGACATAATGTGCTATGTCCCATTGAGTTGGTTCCAACTCACACAAACTCTGCATTGGATTTTTGATTCCTCTTGTCATTGCACTATAGGTTAAAGCACTCAAAATTTGGTTTGAAGTATAAGGTGAGAGATTCAAACTCACCAGCTGCTCCTCACAAACCCTACATGGGGTCAAAATAAGTCAGAATTGACTCATGGTTGTGGTTGTGTGTTACCAAGTTGATTCCAACTCATAGTGACCTTGTATAGGGTTTTCAAGGCTGTAAATCTTTACAGAAGCAGAATAGCTCATCTTTCTCCCCTGGAACTGCAAGTAGCTTTGAACTTCTGACCATGAGATTAGAAGCCCAATCTAACAACAGTTGATTTGAACTGCCTATCATGAGGTTAAAAATCCTTATCCTACATTTTATACCAGTGCTCAAAATAAGGAGGCTCATGATGTCAGTTTTTCCCATGTTTGGTGATGTTGTATTTTGTCATTCTAACTTAGATGCTGTTTCCCACGTTTCATCACTGTAAAGTTATTCATTTTATCTTTTGAAATTAATATAGACAATGTGACAAGATATTTGGAGACTTGTAGTTACAGCAGTGGACTCAAATATACCAAGTATCATGAAGATGACTAAAGACCCCACCACATTTTGTTCTGCTATAGGATAGTTAGGAGTTGCTGCTGACTAAAATGCAATAACTACTTTCAGACTAAGACTCATATGAGACACCATAAGGCATCATCCTTCTGTCTTCCATAACCCTTACTTTATTTTCCACTATATTTTGATTCTATTTCCCATAAATTTTATGAAGCTCCCTAATTTTTTGATAATTTTTCCCAGATCACTTGTCAATTTCATTTATTATCCTTATGGCTATATATTTCTTTATATAACTATAATACAAGATTATTTAAATCTAAATAATGTTAACATCATCTGTCTTTATACACTGTAGTCAACATTGGTTCTTCTTATAATTGTGTTGTTATGTGCCTTCGAGTCGGTTCTGACCCATAGCGACCCCGTACAGATTTTCCGAGGCTGTAAATCTTTACGGGAGCAGGAAGCCTCATCTTTCTCCCGCGGAACGGCTGGTAGTTTCGAACTGCTGACCTTAAGGTTTGCAGCCCGATTCATAACCACTACGCTACTAGAGCTCCTTGTGTAACTGTATTTAATTGCCAAAATAGCATATTAATTTTTGTGAGTTTAAAAATTACATTTAAAAGTTTAGCATTTGCATAATTGTTCCACATCTGCATATTGTTAATTCCAATACCAATATTATTTAGTGATCAAATAAACTTGAATAATGACAATATAGAGGTATAATTTAATATCTATGATTTACTCTTCTGCTAAAACTGAAACACTGCTCTTTGAGAGAATATTGACTTTGAAATTTAAGAAAAGATCATTGAAAAGCACACATTTACACAGTTGCTACTAATAAAAACAGGGCAACAATTCTGCTTTTTAATTTGAAATGATGAATGAAATGGTAATTGAATGATTAAAAAAAAATAGTTGTGAGCTTCAGTACGAGGATACACTAGCCTATGGACATTTACTTAAAAAACAACTGGAGAATAAATACCTCTTATCACACTTAGCTAACTTTGTCTGCTCATCTGCAAGTCTCCCTGTTGGTAAATTTAGAAACTTATAGCTATGTATTCCTGGTTGCATTCCAGGAAGTTTAGAATAAATAGCATAATGAAGACAGGGAAGATTATATGCAGAGTCTTTTGGTTTCAACAAAAGATCATTAATAGAAAACAATAGGAAGAATGTCTGATGCCCCTGAGACAAATCCTATTCATGCTGACACCATGCTTTGTAGAGTACAACTGTCCCATCAAGTTTTGCCAGGCCTTCCTTCCATGTTGCCATTGGGTGGGTTTTAATCATAAACTTTCAGGTAAGTTTTGAGTGGAAACTATTTTGTCAGAATAGATTCCTTTTAATCTGTTTGGTTTTTCATCAGTTATTCTTCCTGAACATGCTGTTTTTGTTAAGGATGGTCAATTCAGTCCTGACTCATAGCTGGAACATATAGTCCAAATGGTTGTATGCCTTTATACAGAAACCTGAATCTGTTTTAAAGTCTTCTTTAGTTCTGGCACCCACTAAAACCTGTAAGTTTTTAGGTCCAGAGTTTATGCTGAAGTAGCACACCAAATGAGAGGTGTGTTTCCTGCAAAATGAAAAGGAGAACATGAAGCATGAAAAGAAACATGTGTTTCTTTTTTAGTCCTGAATGGGCCAGATGCAATAAAGAAAAAACAAAAACAAAAGAATCCTTCACTTTAGTAGGATATTTTCCATATGCTTCATACCACTGAAGTCCTCGAATTTTCAGTAAGATGGAAGGCACCTGAATTGTTGTTAGGCATATTTCCCATTTCTAGCATGCAGATGGAGTCCTGGTGTGGCTCTGTGGTTTAATGAACCAGAATGCAAAGCCTTTTGAACTGCAAGGCTGGTGGTTCAACCTTACCAGCTGAGTATTGGAAACCCTACACAGGGTTCCTAAAAGTAGGAATTGACTCAATGGCACTTCACAACAACAACAACAAGCATACATATGTTTTATCAATAAGTGTAGAGTAATTGATATTTTTTCTTTATTAGGAACAATCAGTTTGATGTCCTCAATGTAATAGACTAGTATGATATCTTATGACAGGGAGAGTCAGTCTAGATACCCGTGGGCTAAGTGGAGAGTTTTTGCATCTTTGAAGTAGGACAGTGAAGGTGTGTTGTTGGTCTTGCCAGTTGAAAACAAAAGAGAAGAACAAGCATTTCTCAAACTGAAAGAACAGAAAACAAATTCAAACCTTGCATGGCTATACTAAAGAATTGTAAGGGCGATATATTGATAGGTGCACGAAACATCAAAAGAAGACAGAAGTAATACACAGAATCACTTCATAAACAACAACAACATAAAAAATAGTTACATAACCTACTGATTGGAAGAGATTTATGTTTGTGCCACTTATAAAGAGAAATTATTCAGCTGTATGTAGAACTCACCTAAAAATATCATTAATATCACTTGCAAGTAAAATTTTGCTGATGCTAATTTTAAAATGACTGCATCAGTACATTGAAAGGAAACTGTTAAACACTCAAGCCAGATTCATAAGAGTTCTTGGATAGAATTGATAGCTGATGTCAAAAGAACCATGGATGAAAGAAGAGAATACAAGTAATATGTGACTTATTGTGTGAATCATGACAAGCTCTGGACAACATTGGGGTGAATTAGAATCCTGGAACACTTAATTTTTCCCATGAAGAACTTGTACATAACCCAAGAAGAAGTAATTTGAAAAGTAGAAGGAGATACTGAATGGTTTGAACCAGGAATAATGTGCTTAACAACTGTATTCTCTCACCACACTTATTCAATCTGTATGCTGAGCCAATAATGCAAAAAGCTGGATTATATGAAGAAGAACGTGGCATCAGGATTGGAGGAAGACTCATTAAAAACCTACAGTATGCAGATAAAACAATCTTATTTGCTAAATTATAAGCCCTATTCAAGAGCCAGACCCAGCAGAAAAAAATCAACCTTTGCCTGAGTGTGTTTTATATTGAAGCAATCCACAGTCCTGAGAAATTAACTTTCAATTAATTGGCGATTCATAGTAGATCTCATCATAGAGTTGATTACCTTATATTACATCTTTTCAGGGGATAACTACATTTAAACAGCCAAAAAACTAAGAATCATTTTGCAGTCAGGGTGACACAAAATCTTAGCTATCACACTGTAGGATAAGTGCTGGACTGTTAATCACAATGTCAGCAGTTCAAATCAATCAGTCACCTTTGTAAACTCTATTGTTGTTGTTGTTAGTTCCTGGCCCATTGCTGATCTTTATATGCTTTCTAAGAAGCAGCTGGTCAGCTTGAACCTCTGACCTTGTGGTTCAAACCAACTTGCAGCCCAGTGCATTAACTCAGAGTGTTGTTTTGTGTCCTAACAAACTTGATGACATTTAACAGCTGAATATTTCTGCAAATGATCCTGACTGTGAGAGACTTTTATAATGCCTTGATCTAGAAAATTGAATCAAACTCTCAGTTTTTGTATTTATCTATAAAGTCAGTCTCTCCCAACTATAGGTTCATTACACAATTATCTCACACCCATTATCCATATCCATATCTATTTTCAGGCCAACTCTATATAAATTAGAAAAACCATGCAAACTTATTGAAGTGCATCTCCTCCTAGGTCATATTTCAGATTTCACCTTTCATGGTCACTGGCACTTATGACCAGTTAGAGGTCAAGAGGTAAAAATGGACATTAGTGTTTTTTACGAGAGGAATTATCTCTGTTCTGTAAGGCAACAATCTCAAGAGAAGCCATTATAATTTCCTCAGGCAATGCAAAGTTAAGCTCCTCAAAAGGCAGGGGAAGAGCTACATCCCCTGCCAATAAAGACTCAGTACTGTTTAAAGTACCAAAGTCACTAAATTGATGAGCATTGTGCACATATGCTCCTTTCTGTTTTCATGTTCACAGCTATTCATAAACAATGTGAATAACAACAAATGTGTCGATTTTTCATGGACTGCCAAAAGAACCAATAGATCTGTGTTGGAAGAAGTGCAGTCAGAGTGCTCCTTAGAGGCCAAGATGGCTAAACTTCGTCTCTCATACTTTGGACATATTGTCCTGAGGGAACAGTAGCTGGAGAAGGGTCTCATGCTTGGTTGGAGAAAAAGAGGAAGACCCCCAATGAGATGGATCAGCCAGGTGGCATCATTGATGCTGTCAAGTGTGGCAGTGGTAGTGAGGTTGGCCCAGGATCAGAATTGTTTCGTTCTGCTGTGCATGGGGTCGCTATGAGTCGGTTCTGACTCGATGGCACCTGACAACAACAACACCAACTATATAATTCAGGGACACTTAGTGCATTCCTCATGTGTTTTAGTATTACAACTGTCCGTTTAGAAGTGTCTTATAGCAGCCCAACAAGAAAATCTCTACCCCTTTAGCTATAACTTCCATTCTTCCTTCTTCCAAAACCTGGTTACCATTAACAAATTTTGTTTCTACACATTTGTCTGCTCTAGATATTTCATAGAATTGAAAATATGCAACATTTGTCTTTTGGTGTGTGATTTCTATCAGTGCATTATTTTCATTTTATCCACATCATACTATGTCCCAAATTAAATGTTTTGTCAAGACATTCTCTATTTAACTCATTTTGATTAACAATTCATCTATTAATGGACCATTTCATTTGAACAATTCATCTATTAATGGACCACCTTTTAACTATTTTGGTAAATGATGCAGTTAATATTTGTGTACCCACATCTGTTGGAATATAAAAATAATATTTTGTCATTACCTTTTTCTTTAAAAGCAAATAACATTTTATTTCATTAATCATGTACACTGATATTGTTGTTTCTAAGTGCTATTGAATTAGTTTTGACTCATAACAACCCTATATGTATATCACAGATTCTTTATCATCTCCACAATTGATTTTTTTCTTTTCACTTTACAAATCATGATATCCTATTCTATGATGGGAATATCCTGAAAAAATGTCCCATGGTCATGAAATAAAGTCATCCTCACTTCTAAGATCATTCTGGATCGACATCTTCTAAATCAGATTTGTTTGTTTCATGTTCTTTGCCAATACCATAATTTAAAGTCATTGATCCTTCTTTGGTTGTCCTTATTTTTTGTCCGGTTTTGTATATATATGGAGTGATTGCAAGTTACTTTGGTCCTCAAAGTGATCTTTACATTTTTAATACTTCATAGAGGTTTTTTGTAGCATATTTGCCCAATTCAATACATTATTTGACTTTTTAACTGCTACTTTTATGTGTTCTTTTGTATTCAAATAAAATGAAATCCTTGGTGTCTAAGTTGTCTAGTACTGCTATAACAAAAATACCACACATGGATGGATTTAACAACCAGAAATTTAATATCTCACATTTTTGGAGGCTAGAAGTTTGAAGTCAGAGGAACAGCTCTGGTGATAGATTCTTATCTTCTTTCAACATTTGCATGACTCCTGTTCCTTAGATATCTCCATGGGTCTTGGTATCCATATTCTTCTGAATTTAAAAGCTTAACATAACAGAGATCCAAGGTCCAAAAGATGCACTCCACTCCCGGCTCTTCAATCTTGGTGGTAGTGGGTTAAATCTGGTAATAGTAGGTCACTCTTTCTCTGTTAAAGTCCTCTTTTTTTTTTTTTTGTCTCTTGTTAGATAAAAGGTGTTGCATGCCACACATGTGGGAATCTCCCTTAAATCTCATCAGGTTTCTGGTGGTATTAAGGGTGGTGTTCAGTCCTATTGTGGTGCTATAAGATAAACACTGGACTGCTATAATCAGGGTTGGTGGTTTAAATCCACCAGCTTCTATTCAGGTATCATCTACAAAGTCGCCATGAGTCAGAACCAACTGGGCAGCATTTATCACATCATGAGGGTTGTGAAAGCCTAAAAAAACAAACAAACAAACAAAAAAAACACTGAGAATCATGGCACAGCCAAGCTGCCATAAACTTGAAAGTATCACATTTGGTCAGTACAATATTTTCCCATTTATTACTACCATAAATCAGACTTATTTCATATAATTTTCATGAGGCACAGTTTAATGATGCACGATTTTTAGAAGAGTACATAATATGTAATAACTATTCAGTAATTGTGATGGTGATGATGATGATGATGATTTAAAAATTGTAAAGATGACACCATACCTTCTAGATCAGTGATTGTACATGACATTATACTGCAATAAAATGACTGAACTTTGAGTAAAGAACATTTGCAGATTTGGCCATATTTTTGCTCAAGGTTTTTCTTATGTAGGTTTTGCTTATTCATTTTTTTTTTTAATTTACAATTTAGGAAACTTTTACTTAATCTTCTTTTGATTATAATTGTTTTGAAGTTCATCACTGAAGGTTTTTGATACACAAGATATAACAAAGCAAATATATAGTAACTTTTGCCATGCTCAGGCAAATTATATGTTGTTGAATCATATCTTTAAACTAAGGCTTTTGACTGATTATACTCTGGCAAACACTTTTCCATTTTGAGTTTTTACATTTTAATACTTACTACAATCACAGTAGAGTCTTGGTGTGTAGCTATGGATTAATATGCTTGACTGCATCATTGGTTTAAACTACAAGGAAGGTGGTTCAAACTCAGCAGCCACTGTTTGGTAAACCTATACAGGGTCACTATGAATCAGTACTGACTAGATGACACTTAACAGCAACAAAGGCAACACATCATCGTGTTCACAATTTTTTTTTATTTTAACATCAGATTGGTGGTATTTGTCTCCTTCTTGCATGCAATCTCATGATCTTGATATCTCATATATTGAAGGATTTTTTATCCTTTCTTTTCATTGCACCAACAATGATAATTACACCAACACTCACATTTAACATATTTTACATTTCTATTGTATACTCTAAAATATTTTCAAGATAATTTATTTGAACAAGTGAAGGTACTTAAAACTGAAAAAAAAATCCATGATTCTTTATGGTTTTAATTGGCAAAGTGGCAGCGTCAATGGGCTCAAGCATGGCAATAATTGTGAGGTTGGTCCAGGATCGGGCAGTGTTTCCTTCTGTTGTGCATAAGGTCACTATGAATCAGTATCACCTCAATGGCACCTAACAATAATAACAACAATGTCTTCACCAACAATTATCAATGCAATTTGATTGCATATTTGATCAATAAGATGTAGAAGTTGGTAAAATCTTCAGTTACATCATCTTCAACATTAATGGTTGATGAGTAAGCTTAAATAATTGTTGAATTAACTGATCTTCATTTTAGACTTATAGATATTTTCCTATCACTGGCAAAATACTAAATCTTGAAATATTACTTTTGAAAATGGATATGACACCATTTATGTTCATTTCTAATTCTTGACAAATACTACTAATTCAAAATGCTTAGTCCATTTCACTGTACTTTTACTATGGTAAGATGAGATACAATTAGTTCTGATTCCTAGTGACCTTATGTACAAAATATTGAAATACTGGACTATCTCGTAGCATCCTCACAATTCTTGCTACATTTGAACACATTCTTGCTGCCACTGTGTGAGTCCATGTTGTTCGGGGTCTTCCTCTTTTTTTGCCAATCATCTGTTTCACCAACCATGAAGTACTTCTCCAGGCATATCACACTCTAGATAAATTGTCTGAACTAGGACAGACAATTCTCACAATGCTAGCTTCAAAGAAACATTCTGTCTGTACCCCTTTCAAGACATATTTATTGTTTCTACTGGTAGTCAATGATGCATTTAATATTTTTCTTCAGCACCATAATCAAAATGAATTGATTTTCTTATGGTGTTCCTTATTCATTGTCCAACATTGACTTGAACATTCACATGCAATTGAGATAATTGAAAATAACATTTTTTGAGTCAGGAGTAATTTAGTCTTAAAACTGACAACTTTTCTTTTGAGCATTTCAAAGAGGTCTGTGCAGCACATTTGCCTAGTGTAATAAATAGTTTATTAGATTTCTTGGCTGCTGCTTTCATGAATGTTAATAGTGGATCCATACAAAACAATTTTTTTCATTCATTATGAATTTACAGGACCAGTTATTAAGTGCCATTGAGTTGGATCCAGCTCATAGCGACCCTATGTAGGGTTTCCAAGGAGCGGTTGGTGAGCTTGAACCAGCAACCTTATGGTTCCAACTGACTTTACATTCCATCACAGTAACTCAAAGCGCTACCACTAGAGGATTTTTATTGGGTTTAGTTTGAGATGCAATCCATACTGAAATGTAGACTTTCATCTTCATTAGAATGTGTTTTAAGTCTTCTTTACTTTCAGCAAACAAGGTTATATCATCTGTAAGTCTCAGGTAAGCTGCATGATGTTTTTGATGCTATCCAACAAATCTGATTTAGGTCTAATGCACCAAATCTTTTAAAATTTAGTTAAAATTTCATCCAAAAATACATGCTAAGTATAACATAAATACATTTTCGGCTGTTGTTGTTGTTGTTGTTGTTGTTGTTAAGTGCCATAGAGTCGGTTCCAACTCATAGAGCCCCTGTATAGGGTTTCCGAGGAGCAGCTGGTGAGTGTGAACTGCCGATCTTGCCATTCAAAAGGCTTTACAGTCTGGCGCATTAACCCACAGCGCCACAGAAAGATCTTCTCATATGTTTTTATTTCAATATCAATATATTTCAATTTATTCTTTTACCCTATAATATTTTTCTTCATCTAAGTTTATTTTAACATCACAATTTTTCTGTATAATGGCAATATAATCAATCTCACAGTATTTGTATGCATTGTTGTTGTGAAGTGCCATCGAGTCAGTTCCGATCCATAACGACCCTGTATAGGGTTTCCAAGGAGCAGCTGATGAGCTTGAACCGCCGACCTTGCAGTTTAAACGGCTTTGCAGTTTGGTGCATTAATAGCAGTCCATTTATTTTTGCATACTTACTAAATTCCTATGGAGCTCTGGTAGCGTAGTGGTTCCGAATCGGGCTGCGAGCCTCAAGGTCAGCAGTTTGAAACTACCAGCTGCTCTGCGGGAGAAAGATGAGGCTTCCTGCACCCGTTAAGATTTACAGCCTCGGAAACCCTGTACAGGGTCGCTATGGGTCGGAACCGACTCGACGGCACATAACAACAACAACTACTAAATTCCTGTTGTCTTTGTAAGCAGATTACCTATTCTTCAATGTACTTTAAATGATGCTTAGTTGGTGAAATTTGTTGTTGTTGTGAAATTACTTTATAAAAATGCCATTGCCTATATACAGAAGACTTTTCTGAATTTATTCGTTATTCATAGTTTCCTAAGATCCTGTACTAGCCAGTCAAGATCGAGAGCAGAAAATATGATTTTTTGATGGCAAGAAAGTACAGTGTAATCGTTTAAAATCTGTACTGTGACTGAGATTACCAGTACATGAAAATGTGAAAGGCATTTGTCTTCCCCATAAATACATAATGAATTATTCGATACATGTGTTCGTTAAGTGTCCTCTCAAGTATGGAGAGTTGTGATTATGTTAGAGTGCTTGAACTTGCTCATTGCTAAAAATAAGTCTGTAGCCATACTCAATTTCCACACCGTGGAAGAGTGCCAAGATTCATCTCGCACAACTGCTAGTGCCAATGATTCATATATTACAACTGTGAAGAGATTTTAAGAAGTTAATTCCAATAACAGTGAATGCATTTCCCTCTGGGATATATTGGACCTCAAGCCTTTGGGTACTAAGCTGCACAGATAAAATAACTATCATCTGTTTCTGTGCCTTTCTTGTTGTCATTGTTATGAACGTCTGTATTTGCTAAAATCAATATTAAAAGAGACAAAATTCTTTTTAGGAAAAAAATTTCAAAACTTGAAAATCAAATTCGACATTGTCCACCTGATAAAAATTCAACAGTACTTTCCCCAGCAATTACAACAAAATCTGGTGAATCTTTTCAACATCTATACAAGATATTTAGTGAGTTTTAATTTAATGTAATTTATTTCTTGTTTACAATTTAAGATGCAAAACAATAGTTCTGAGAAAAATATATGATCTAAATGCTTTAATAGTAAAAAGTTTTAGAGGAAAAAAATGGATATTTTAAGATATGTAAAACTTCTATCTTTAAAGGAAAATATTATTTTTAACACAATTTATGAAATACTAATTTATAAATAATTCATTTCTCTAGGCTTAATTCTCATATAAGTTTGATAATAAATATGTTGTACTTTGAAACAGTTGTTAAGATAATTGCACTATAATATTAGCAGGGAGCCAGACACACTAAAAGCAATTTATAAATTAGTTGAAAATATTAGATAAAGTTACTTTTAGTTATGAGCAGGAAAAATGATATTAAGAAAAAATGAATCTTAAGAAGGCATGCATGAATTGCAAATAAATTATCACAAAAATAGTTAATAATTTTGGTATTATATGCTTTAGCACATAATTAGCCTACCTTGTTACTAATTCATATAAATATTAGATTCCTATAAATTATAGTGTTTTATTGGTTTATAAGTAATATATTTTATACTATGAAAATGTGTAGCTTTTATAGCCTATCTAATATAAGACAAAATGGACATGAACCAATACTAAGTTTCATAAGCAGCCTGATAAATTTTCACATTTTATATGATGCACTTTTCAAATGATTGGTTCACTGTGGGTTTATTCCAATAAAATACGAGAGCAAAACTATTCCACCCATAAACTATTGTCCTCCTCATAGCCAATCATTATATTTTCCATGTTCACTTACATTTTTTAAAAAAGTTATCAATGTAAGTTATTCATGGGATCAAATAGGAGGCATAGAAAGGATGAGTGCATGCTATTCAGGCAAAAGGTAAGAAACTTGGTACCAAAATAAGGGCAAAAATCATATCTTAAAGAAACTGTTTGTTAAATGAAAACATACTTAAATGTGCACAATATAGAAAGTGACAAACACCCATACATAATGTGTACTACTTCTTAGTCTGACCTTAAAAAGTACACAGAAACCACTGTAATGCAGTCAATTCTAACTCATAGTGATCCTATAGGAAGAGACCATGAGTAGGGTGAATACCCGAATCTCTGGTAGTATACTGGCTAAGAGTCAGGCTGCTAACCTCAGGGTCAGTAATTCCAAACTGCCAGCTGTTCAATGAGAGAAAGATGAGACTTTCTGCTTCCATAAATATTTACAGGCACCTTAGTCTATGCAGAGTCACTATAAGTCAGAATCAGCCCCATGGCACACCACCACCACCATAGTGAATACAGTATTTTAGACTTAATTTATCCACCCTTTTCCCAAAACTACATTATCTTTTAATCTTTTGAACTATGTTGAATAGCTGTAATTATTAACATGGGTACAGAGAGACAGACAAGAATGGAGAAATAAACATAAACCATAAATATTGGCAGGTAATTGTCTCAAATATGCTATTAAAAAATTATACTGATGTAAGATACATATATATAAATGTGTGTGTGTGAGTCCTGGTTTGACAGTGTGTCTTAATGCACTGGAAAGCAAAGTTGTTTGAACTGCAAGGTCAGCTATTAAAGATCACCAGCTGCTCCTTGGAAACCCTATACTGGGTTGCCATTTGTCAGAACCCACTTCACGGCTCTTAAGTACATCAAAAA
>NW_006409038.1:300536-301646 GCF_000296735.1 Chrysochloris asiatica | reverse complement strand
CCTCATATTTCTCAGCTATAGTGCTGGTTGGCTCTAACTACCAACTTTGTGGTTAACAGATGAGTGATTTTTCTTGGTACCACCAGTGTTTTGAATATACAAATACATTAGTTTATAAATTTAAAAAAATTTTTTTTCTTTCTGTCCAAAAAGTAGATGAATTATAATTTTGGTAGAAAATTGAATAGAACTTTACTTTAAAGTATGGTTACTTTTAGACAATTAAAATTGGGAAGGAGTGAGAATAGCTAAGTAAATTGGATATAAACAAGGTTTAAAATTTAGAATACAGATGAAGAAAATGAAAATAATGTTTTAGAAAATAATTTGTAACCATTCTTATATCTTTATGTTGAGTAGCAACATTAAACATCAAAAAGCATATATTTGTGTACTTATACATACCTATACACCTGCCTGTCTATCTCCCTGTCATCTCTATGTCTATCCATTCGTCCATTAGAGTTTTAAGTGTACATAAAATGAACACATAAATTTCAAACTAGATACCTCAAAGCTGATGAAATTTACAGGGAAAGGATTAGGGAAGCAGAGAAGTTAAAAGAAGGAACTCTGAAACAAGATATTGAATTAATTCCAAACAACAATCTGAAAACCTCAGAAAATATGGGCTAAATTTCACCTGGTAATCCATTATGCTACCAGAGCTACTGTAAGAGAAAGGAACTTAACATAAAATATAGAAGGGTTTACATGTAAGACAAATATGTTAAAATAAATTTAAATATTTATCACTTTAACAGATAGACAAAAATTGCAGAGAAAAATGAAAGTAAACTGTAAAATAGAATAAAGAGTTCATGGGTTTTCCTTCACTTCATATAACATAAATTATGATTCAGTTATCATATCCACAGGGCCCATATTTATGCAAATCTGATGGCACTAAAGTATCATGGTAAAAAGTCTGTTTATATGCATGATAAATTATACACATGATAAATTTAGACACAGAAAAAGAAAACTTAATAAAAAAGAGTACGTATGAACAATGCATGATTTTATTTTTCATGGATGTGTAGCATTTATTATTAAAGATCTTACATTATTTGGTTACCATGTGTTAAACATTATATATAGAAACACATA
>NW_006409038.1:297722-300436 GCF_000296735.1 Chrysochloris asiatica | reverse complement strand
AAGAATGGACAATATGTCGATGGTGACAGAATTTATTCTTATGGGTTTTGCTGGACCATGGAAGCTTCAGATTTTACAAGATGGGATATTCTTAGTAATATACCTGACAGCCTTGATGGGAAATGGTCTCATTATTACCATAACATCTTTGGACCCATGCCTCCACACACCAATGTACTTCTTCATAAGGAATCTCTCCCTCTTTGATATTTGCCTCATTTCTGCTGTTGTACCCAAAACTATTGTCAACTCCTTGACACACAGCAACTACATCTCTTTCCTTGGATGTGTCATCCAGCTCTTTCTGGTGGCATTTTCAGCAACCACAGAGCTGTTCCTCCTTACAATGATGTCCATTGACCGCTATGCTGCCATCTGTCACCCTCTACACTATGAGGTTATCATGAACAGGGGCACTTGTGTGCAAATGGTGTTTTTCTCTTGCCTCACTGGTGGTTTCTTGTCTATGATACACACAGCAGTCACCTTTACTTTTTCTTATTGTGAAATCATTGAAATTCATCAATTCTTCTGTGATATTCCTCAATTGTTAGCTATTTCATGTTCAAAGAATATATCTGTAGAGATTGCCCTCCTTTTCATTAATATAGTACTAGGATTCTGCTGCTTTATTTGCATCATCATCTCCTACACTTACATCTTCTCCACTGTAAGGAAGATTCCATCCACAGAAGGACGATCAAAAGCTTACTCAACTTGCATCCCACACCTAACAGTCTTTATACTGTTCCTCTCAACTGCCTTTGGTGCTTATCTAAAACCTATTTTAGCATCTGCATCCTTTACTGATCTCATTCTATCTGCGTTCTATATTATGTTGCCCCCATCCCTTAACCCAATTATATATGGTCTGAGAAACAAGGCCATGAAACTTGGTTTACAGAAGCTGACTACAAAATTCTTGCCAAAGGAAAATCTATTTCTTTTCCTTCAATCGTAGATAGAGGTATCCCTCTACTTACTCTCTTATATTGTTGTTAGGTGTTGTCGACTCAGTTCTCACCCATAACAACCCTGTATATTAGTACAGGGTAAATCCAAATTGGACTGGGTTTATACGGGAAGATACCTGGAATGATGGTGCGGAAACTTAATCTTACTAAATTAAAATGTAACCAAGATTGATGAAACTTGTTCTTGGGTCTGACACCTTACAGCTTCTAAACTTTGCTATATAAAAATATGCACATACATGTTTAATCCCTGGTTGCTATTAGGCTGTTTTGGGTTCTGTTTATTGAGCCTGCTCACATATTCTGTTTTAGGCTACTTTACTACTCACTGCCATCTAATCAATTCCAATCCATAGGTATGCTATTATACAGAAAAGGATTGCTCCTTAGGGTTTCTAAGACTGTAAAACAGACAGACACATCTTACTCCCTTAGAGTGGCTATTTGGTTTGAACCACCAAACTGTGGTTAACAGCCCAATGCTTAATCCAGTGCACCACAAACATTTGTGGCTTCTTTAAAGCCATCAAGCACATAGATGTTTTTGTTTGTGATCCTGAGAGGACACATGTTCTATGCAATTGAGTACAGATTTTTCATACTGGATATCCCAGAAGTCACTAATGACTTACAGAGAAATTTTTGCTCATACAGTACTTTAAACTTCACTGCAAGAAACATTCCTAGAGTATATATTGATAGCCTTACTCATACTTTTTCCTATCTGAATCTATACAACTGACATACAAGTTGATAAGACATATAGTTTTATCTAAGCAATATATTCATAGATTTAATTGGAGAAGTAAGAGGAGAGACACCACTTAATGGGATACATAGTATGTTTGGAGACTAATTGTAAATGGAATTGAAAATTTTAAATCTATCCATATGTAATTTTTTTTTTCTTTAAATTGGTAGAAAAGTTTTCTTTTGCTTCATAAATTAATGCTTAAATTTTAATATGAATGTATGTCACCTACAAACATAATGGGGTATAGTATGAATTACACAAAAATGTTGAATATAAAATTAGTTAGAATATGACTTAAGCAGATATTTAGTCAATATGCATTGCTAATATTAATGTCATTTTGACTGAATGATATTGTAATGCATACTAAAATGTTTCCTATAATAAGCTAATATGATAATAAATGATCTGTCCATTCTGTCATTATTCAAATTTATTTGATCACATTCACATGTTTATGTGTTTTAAATTTTATATTACTTTATACTTTTGTGTATTTATGTGGTATTCTTGGGTAGCATAAATGTTTAAGCACTTGACTGCTAATGAAAAACTTGATGGCTAATGTCTAACATGAGGCACCTGTGAAAAAATACCTGGGAATCTTGGTATGACACTCTAGGGAAAGCACTAGACCACAAGGTGACTTTGAACCACAAGGTGGGTGTTTATAGGAAATCCTCATAAAGGGTGCTATGAGTTGGAACTCACTCAGTGATACTCAAAAACAGCATATTTCCAAAAAGCAGTCAATAAAATTACCATGAACAATAGATTCACCATGTTTCGATATCAATTTGCTAGCAGATTTTGTTGTTGTTGTTTTTCATTTGTCTCATGATGACCATAATGAATATGTAGTTAATATAATCATAGACTACTAGTGTGTCACTGTGCATTAATGCCCTTGACTACAAAGTCCGTTTGAAACTGCAAGGTTGGCAGTTCAAGCCCACCAGTGGCTCCTGAGAAACCCTATACAGGGT
>NW_006409038.1:296166-297277 GCF_000296735.1 Chrysochloris asiatica | reverse complement strand
TTGTTCTTCAGAAATCATATTCTGGGTTGCTATAAGTTGCAATTGACTCAATGGGACTTAAAAACAACACGGTGTATAAAATTACACTTGGAAAAACAACAACAACAACAATATAATAAATAAATAAATAAATAAACAAACACAAGATTATGATTGATCACACAAGTTTGAAAAGCAGTAAATGGGTCAGATTGTTGTTAAACTAAAAAATGAAAGAAAACTAAAACTAGTTTATGAACACAAAAAGAGTTTGAAAAGAAAATCAGAATATAATACAGAAAATACAGAAATGAAATGTCTTCACATATATACACAGTCACACACACATGAAAGATATGATAGATTAATGGATATGGCAAATAAAGAAAAAAGAAATAAAAACAAGGAAAAGATAGAACAATTTCATGGTAATGAATATTTTAAAAATATATATGAATCCCTTCATTCATGAAGAAAAATTTCTCCCAAACCACTGGATAGGTTTGAATCATAAACTTATAGGTAAATAGCTGAGTATAACCATTTTGTCAGAATAGATGAAGTTGAAGAGAATTATAAGAACATGAGAGCCAACTTACAACCTTGAGTATATCCAATTTGAATTTAGAAACCATCTCAAAAATAGATTTGATACATTGAGCATTAATGACCAAAGACTAGTCAATTTGTGAAATTACATCAAAGATATAGTGCATGAAGAAAACAAAAAGAGAAGCACAAAATAGATGTCACAGGAGATTTTGAAGCTTTCTTTTTAAGGTAGAATAGCTCAAGATGGATTGACACACTGACTACAATTATGAATTCAAATGTAAGAGTGATTCTGAGGATAGTGTGGGACCACGCAGTGTTTCATTCTATTGTACATAAGGTCACTACAAGTGGGAACCTACTTGATGGCATCTGAAAACAGCAACAAGGAATTGTTGGAAGAACTGTTGAGACAATCTCCCAAAAGAATAACATCAGTAACAAAAAAAAAAGTGAATATTGGGGGGAAAAAATAGATGAGAAAAATACCAATAAATGAAAAATACCAATAAATGACTTGTAAATCCCCCAAAGCAGAAAATAAAGGAAAGGGAATTACATTATCAAACAAAAATTGATA
>NW_006409038.1:277974-296066 GCF_000296735.1 Chrysochloris asiatica | reverse complement strand
GGGTCACCAAGGATAAACTGGTGGGTTTGAACTGCCAACCTTGTGGTCAGCATTTCAATGCTTATGGTACAGGGTTATGCCAGAGAGCTAATAGTATTCCAGAGGAGTCTATGGATGCTGTAAATAGTTACTACACTCAAATGCTAACCATAATGCTCCTCAGAAGAAAACAAATGATCTACTTGTTATGAGTCAGAACAGACTCAACGTCAATTAACAACAACAACAAATATAATACATATAAAGAATATGAATTTTAAAAATGCTGTAATTTGTTTCTCAGGTTCTTGCAATTTTCTTCAGATTCAACTTAAATTTACATAGGAGCTATTCATGTTCTTTTCTTCAGTGAGTCCCTGTACTTGTTCTAACTGATGATATTGATCTTCTTTATCATTTCTGTCCTCAGAATAGTCAATTTAATTTTTAAGCATTCCATCTGGTAAGATCCATGCATATAAACAGGGTCCATGTAGATCAATTTTGAAATGTTCTTTTATGATAATGAATGTGAGGTCATTTCTCTTTACTTTGTGATTTGTTTTCAAACAATAAGTTACCCGTCTTACAAAATTCTATCATGTGATATTTGGAATCATTTTACCATTGAGATCATGTTTTCCCACTACTGATCCATCTTTATTTTTAATATTTTCATTATAGTCAACTCAATAGTAATAATCAAAATATCTTGATTACATTTTTAGACTTTTTTAGACTGATAATTTATAGACTACAAAAGTTCACCAAAGTTTCCTATTTCTTCATCTTTGACGTTAATGTTAGGTACATAACTTTAAATAATATTCAGTAACTGATTTTTGTAGGACTATGGATACTATCCTATCACTGTCAGTGTTGCACTTCATGATAGATTTTGAAATATTGTTTTGTGACAACAAATGTGATGTTATTACTCTTTACTTTGTCATTCCTGGAATTGCTTTTGTTTAAAAACATTTGAGTTAGCTCTGACTTGGATTGATCATGTATACAGTTTTTCAAGTCTTGTAAATATTTGTGGGAGCAGAAACCTCATCTTTCTTCTACATTGAAGATGGTGAGCCTGAACTACTGACCTTCGAATTAGCAGTAATGTACCTATTCACTCCCCATTACTAGTATGGTGGTGTTGGTGGTGTGATGTGGAGTCAGTTCTGACTCATAGGGACCATGCATAGCATTCAGAAGATGTAAGTAGTTATAGGAGCAGAAATCCTCATCTTTCTCCTGCAGAACAACTGATAGTTTTGAATTGAAGACTTTGAAGTTAGCAGCCCAACTCTAACCACTACACTCCAGCTAGGCCATATTTTCATGGATTCAAAATGCCCAGTACCAGTCCATTTCATCATATTAATGTCTATGATATTGATATGTATCCATTTTTAATGAATTATGATTTCCTTAGGTTCATATCTGTACTGGTTTAATAATACTGGATACTTACAGCAGTTTCTTCTCATTTTGAGTTAAATTACAAAAGCTTTAATCCATCTACATCATTGAGGTAGGCTATATTTTGGGAAGACAGCTTTTTCTTAGTCATGTTTTGCTTCCAAACTAAGCTGAGAGACTAAGCTTCTGGCACTAATCACAATGTTTTGCTGCTATTCATAAATTGTCACTGATCATTTTATTATTATTATAGTTAGAAGTAGATCCCCAGGTCTTACATCATAGCCTACATAAGCCTAGAAACTCCACTGAAATTTATTCACCATTGAAGAGTCTGCTTGCATTTGAAATGTCAGTGGTATAGTTTTTATCATCATATCAACATGCAAGCTACCACAGCATGACATGCTGTAAAAAGAACGCTGAAGGAATTTTACAATGGTGGTAGTGGTGGCGTGCTGTGGAGTCTGTTCTGGCACATAGCGACCTTGTATAGCCTTTCTGAGGTTGTAAATCTTTCTTCTGCGTTGGAACGACTGGTAGTTTCGAACTGCTAATCTTAAGTTTAGCAGCCTGACTTGTAACCACTACGCTACCAGAGAGACTTATTTTACAGTTGCTGTTGTTGTTGTGAAGTGCCGTCGAGTCGGTGCCAGCCTGTATAGAGTTTCCGTGGAGCAGCTGGTGAGTTCGAACCACCGACCTTGCAGTTCAAATGGCTTTATAGTCTGGCGCATTAACCCACAGCGCCACACCAGGGCTCCTATTTTACAATTGTTGTTGTCAAGTGTCGTCGAGTCGATTCTGACCCATAGCAACCCTGTATAGGGTGTCCAAGGAGCAGCTAGTGAGCTTGAACCGCCGACCTTGCAGTTCAAATGGTTTTGCAGTCTGGAGCATTAACCCATAGCACCACACCAGGACTCCTATTTTACAGTAGGGTAGTGTAAAATATATAGACACCAATTCTTCCTACAACCTTATCTACTATGCTGGAATCAACAATTCACTCTAGTGGTTACACTGAACTCAAAGACAATGCTCACAGTTGTGAGGTTTATTAAGCATGTTGACAGGTTTATAATATAGGAATAGAAAATGTTCATGTACATTTGCTCAAGTCAGTTGCTGATAAAATGCCACTGGACACACCAGTCCACCATAAGCCTCAGACAGACTCTAACTCAACTTGGCGCTAGCTCGATGACTCAGTTCACCTGACTCATCCACTTAAGCTCCATGAGGCTGCCCCCAAAATGAACAAGTCTCCTGCCCAAAGTCACTCAACTTTATGGCTCAGTTTATACTCATGCTAGAGTTTCAAGTATTTACAATTACGATTAACTCTGTTATCATCTACAGCTGAATCATATCATGGTATCCTTATCTTTTTGCACTTTCTCTAATCCAGACCTAAGAGGGGAGAAATGTTTGGAGTACATTACAAATTTTGACTACAAGAAACATTAGATAATTCATTACATCACAGCAGGGAAAATTGTCATAAAACTTATCTAAATACTTTAACATAGACCTGCATAAAGAAAAAATTCATATTAATCCAAAATGTATAAATTTTATAGAGGTGATACTATCTGATGATATTCATTCCTTGTTGTGATAAGTCCATTGAAATGGTTTAGAATTGTTACAAATGTGTATAGGGTTTCTGAGGAGCAGCTGGTGAGCTTGAATTGCAGACATTTTAGTTTACAGTGGAGTGCTGATCCATCAGGTCACACCAGGAGTCCAATTTCATGCCTTAAATAAATATAAACTATACCAATAATGTCTTTATATGTATAGTTATTTCACTATGTATATCTATATCTGTAATCTGAATATTATATTATTCAAATTTATTTGAGTATATGTTTATGTTTTTCAAATTTGGTATTACTTTGCATAGTTAAACTATTTTATATTTTTGACTCTTTGTATAGTACCCTTGGGTAGCAGATAAATTTGATATAAATTTGAATAAAGACAATATAGAGATATGGTGGTTCCTGTTGATTGTGTGTCATGTGGATTCTCACTCAAAGTGAACCTGTTTAGGGATTCTGAGGCTATAAATGTTAGCAGGAAACAGGAAACCTCATCTTTCTTCCTAGGAAGGACTAGTGAATTTGAACTACTGATCTTGTGGCTAGCAGCTCAACACATAACCCATTGTGTCACCAGGGTTCCTTGTGCCTACACCAATTCCTAAATTTTCATATAGTCTAAGATCCAGCATCTGATCATGCAATGTACTTATCTGTTGAATATGACAATTGATGGAAATACCATTAATACAAACAAGTTCCTTTGCCTATTTCTGTTCTTCATTACTTTGACATATTAAAGAATATTCAAGTTACCTTGTAGGGCATCTTGTAATTTGCATTTTTCTGAGATTTGCTGATGGTTGGATTCATGTTATTTTCTTTTGGCAAGAATACTACAGAAGTTCATTTTATGACATAATGTGCTATGTCCCATTGAGTTGGTTTCTAGTCACACAAACCCTGCATAGGATTTTTGAGAGCTCTTGTCATGGACTGTAGGATAAAACACTCAACTTCCATTGTGCTTCTTTTTTATTCCTGAAAGGGACCAGATACAATTAAAAAAAAAAAATTATTCTTCACTTTAGTGGAATATTTTCATATGCTTCATATCACTCAAGTTCTAGAGTCTTCAGTGAGGTGGAAGGCACCTGAATTATTGTTAGGTAAGTTTCCCACTTGTAGCATGCAGATGCTTTATCAATAAGTTTAGAGTCATTGATAATTCTCCTTTATTAGGAACAATCAATTTGATTTCCTCAATGTAATAGAGTAGTATGATATCTTATGACAGGAAAAGTCAATCTAGATACCTATGGACTAAATTATGACATAGTTTGGAGACTTTATGCATCTTTGAAGTAAGACAGTGAAGTTGCATTGTTAGTCTTGCTAGGTAAAGAAAAACTGGAGTTAAAAACCAAAAGAGAAGAATATACTTACCATTTCTCAAGCTGAAAGAACAGAAAAAATTCAAACCTTGAATGGCTATACTAACAAATTGAATGGGCAATATATTCATAGGTGCCGAAAGCATCAAAAGAAGATGGAAGTAATACACAGAATCATTGTATAAATGAAAAAAAAAAAGAAAACATTTATGTGAGCTACTGACAGGAAGAGATTTATATTTGTGCTTGTTATAAAGAGAAATTATTCAACAATATGTAGAAATCACCTAATAATATCACTAATATCACTTGCAAGCAACATTTTGCTAAAGATAATTTAAAAATGACTATATCAGTACATTGAAAGGAAACTGCCAAAAACTCAAGCAGGATTGATAACAGTTCTTGGAATGAGGGAATTCATAGCTGATGCTAAAGGCCATGGTTAAAAGAAGAGAATACAAGTAATATGTGACTTATTGATTATGCAAAATCTTTCAATTGTGTGGCTCATGACAAGTTCTGGACAACATTGATGAGGATTAGTATTCTGGAACACTTAATTCTTCTCATGGAGAACTTGTACATAAACCAAGAAGCAGTAATTCCAAAAGAATAAGGAGATAATGAATGGTTTGAACCAGGAATCATTTGCATCAGGACTATATTTTTCACCATATTTATTCAATCTGTATGCTGAGCCAATAATGCAAGAAGTTGGATTATATGAAGAAGAACGTGGCATCAGAATTGGAGGAAGACTCATTAACAACATACAGTGTGCAGATAAAACAACCTTACTTGCTAAATTGAGGAGGACTAAAATTACTGATGAAGATGAAAGGCAAAAGCTACAACTTAATGCAAAGCAAACAAAAGTCCTCACCAAGGATCTTTAAGTAACAGTATGGTTAATGGAGAAACCACTGAAGTTGTTAAAGACTACAGGCAGGCAGGAAGGCAGGCAGGTACACAAGCAGGTCTGGCAGGTAAGATGTAAGGCATGCTGTGATAATTCCCAAAATGGCAAGTAATAGAACAGGTAACTGGCTATCAATGAACAAAAGGCCAAAAGACAAGCCCCAAATTCAAGATTGAGACCAAGCAGAGAAAAATCAAGCTTTGCCTGAGTGTGTTTTATATTGAAGCAATCCACAATCCTGAGAAATTAACTTTCAATTAATTGGTGACTCATAGTATATCTCATCATAGAGCTGATTTTATTATATTAAATCTCCTCAGGGAATAACTACATTTCAACAACTAAACAATTGAGAATCATTTTGAAGTCAAGATGACACAAAATCTTAAGTATCACACCATGGCGTTCCACTGTTGGATATGTGCTGGACTGTTAACCACAATGTCAGCAGTTCAAACCTATCAGTCACCTTTGTAAACTCTATTGTTGTTGTTAAGTTATAACTCATAGCAAATCTTTATAGGGTTTCTGAGGAGTAGCTGGTCAACTTGAACCACTGACCTTGTGGTTCAAATGAACTTGCAGCCCAGTGCATTAACCCACAGTGTTGTTTTGTATCAGAACAAACTTGATGACATTTAACAACTGAATATTTCTGCAAATGATCCTGACTATGAGAGACTTTATAATGCCTTAATCTAGAAAATGGAATCAGAACCTCAGTTTTTCATATACCTATAATGTCAGTCTGTTCCAACTACAGGTTAATTAAACAATTATCTCATACCCTTTTATCCATATCCACATTTATTTTTAGGCCAACTCTTTGTAAATTAGAAAAATCATGGAAACTTATTGAAGTGCATCTCCTTATAGGTTATATTTCAGATTTCACCTTTCATGGTCACTGGCACTTATGTCCAATTAGAGACCAAGTTGTAAAAATGTACATTAAATATTTTTCATGGGAGGGATCATCTGTGTTCTATAAGGCAACAATTCCAAGGGAAGCCATTATTACCATTTCCTTAGGCAATGCAAAGTTAAGCTCCTCAGATGAAGGTGGAAGAGCTACATCCCCTGTCAATGAAGACTCAGTACTGTTTAAAGTATCAAAGTCACTAATTTGATGAGCATTATGCACATATGCTCCCATTTTGATTTTCATGCTCACATCTATTCAAAAACAATGTGAATAACAACAAATGTGTCAATTTTTCAATTTTCAAGTATACAATTCAGGGACACCTACTGCATTCTTCATGTGTTTTACTATTACCACTGTTCATTTAGAAGTGTCTTAAAGCATCCCAACAAGAAAATCTCTACCACTTTCCTTCTTCTTCCAGACTCTGGTAACCATTAACACATTTTGTTTCTACACATTTGTCTGCTCTAGATATTTCATAGAATTGAAAAATGCAACATTTTTCTTTTGATGTCTAATTTCTATCAGTGCGCTGTGTTCAATTCTCCACATCATGCAATGTTCAGAATTAAATGTTTTGTCAAGAAATTCTCTATATAACACAACCATCCCAAGAATTGTGCGGTGCACACACAGATATCTAACTGACCTTCAGAGATAAAAATAGTGGATAATCTTTCTTACATTAACTACTTGGTATCTATTTGTGCACCTCTACTATAGTGACTAGAGGAGGGGCCTGAGAAAGTGTACACCCTCACAGACTGCTAGGAGATCTACCTTGCACACACACTGCCTGTGTAGCTCAGGACAGTTGACCACAACTTCATCTCTGTTCTAAAATGGTGGTTTTTGTCTCTGTATTTATATTACTTACACTTTTGGTCCTTATGATCACACATTAGAAAAACAATGTAAACTATCACATAAATAAGAAAAAGGAAAAGAACCACATGATCATATCAATTGATGAATAAAAGGCATTTGACAAACATCCATTCATGAAAAACACACTCAACAAAGAAGGAATTAAAGGGAAATTCCTCAAATAATCAAGAGCATATAAGCAAAACCAACAGCCTAAAGTCTCAATGGAGAGAAACTGATAGGCTTCCCTCTGTGAACAGGAACCAGACAAGAATGCCCTCTATCACAACTCCTATTCAATATTGTGCTGGAAGTTTTAGCCAGAGCTATACGGCATGATAGAGAAATCAAAGGCATCCAAATTGGCAAAGAGGAAGTAAAACTCTCCTTATTTGCAGACAATATGATCCTATACATAGAAAACTCAAAGACTCATTAAAAAAGCTAATAGACCTCATTGGAAGATTCAGCAAAGTGGCAGGGTATAAGATCAACATACAAAAATCTGTTGGATTTCTCTATAGCAACAATAATAGCACTGAAAAGGCCATTAGGCAAGCAATACCATTTAAAATGGCTGCCCAAAAGAAGAAATAGTTAGGAATAAACTTAACCAGAGAAACTAAGCACTTATACAAAGAAAATTACAAAACACTACTACAAGAAAACAAAAGAGACCTACAGAAGTGGAAGAACATATCATGTTCCTGGATAGAAAGACTCAACATCGTAAAAATATCAGTACTGCCTAAAGCAATTTATACATACAATGCAATCCCCATCCAGATTCCAACAACATTCTTCAAAGTGATGGAAAAGACAATTACAAACTTTATATGGAAAGGAAAGAAATCCAGGATAAGCAAAGCACTGCTTAAGAAGAAGAAAGAAAATGGAAATCTCTCACTCCTCAACTTCAAATTTTATTACATCTCTTCAGTGGTCAAAACAGCCTGGTACTGGTACACTGAAAGATACACTGATCAATGGAACAGATTTGAGGATCCAGAAATTAACCCAATCACATACAGGCAAATGATTTTCAACAAAGTGCCTAGTCATATTGCATGGGGAGGAGACAATCTCTTTAACAAGTGGTGCTGGTAGAACTGGAAAGCGATATGCAAAAACCTGAAACCTAAAGGTAAAGGTATTGTTTACCTAGACCTTTACTCCCTATACAAAAATGAGCTCAGCATGGATTAATGACATAAATGTGAATCCCCAAATTATGAAGGTCATCAATGAAAAAATAGGGAAAAATGTGAGGGCAATAAATAAGGGCATAAACAGACTATCAAACATTTTGAAAAGTACACAAACAAAAATAGACAAAATAGATGAGTTGTTGTTGTTTTAAGTGCCATCAAGTCTGTTCCAACCCATAGTGACCCTGTATAGGGTTTCCTAGGAGCAGCTGGTGAGCTTGAACTGCTGACCTTGCAGTTCAAACGGCTTTGCCATCTGGCGCATTAACCCACAGTGCCATACCAGGACTCCAAAATAGGTGAGTTGTTGTTGTTGTGAAGTGTCATTGAGTCAGTTCCGACCCATAGCGACCCTGTATAGGGTTTCCAAGAAGCAGCTGGTGAGCTTGAACTGCCGACCTTGCAGTTCAAATGGCTTTGCAGTTTGGAACATTAACCCACAGCACCACACCAGTACTCCAAAATAGATGGGTAGGACATACTAAATATTAAAAACCTATGTGCATCAAAACAGTTCACCAAAAGAGTAAAAAGGGAACCCACAGAATGGGAAAAAATCTTTTGCAATGCCACATCAGGTAAGGGACTCATTTCTAAAATATATAGGAAACTACAACACCTCTACAAGAAAAACAAAACAAAACAAATCCAATTAAGAAATGGGCACAGGACATGAACAGACACTTCACCAAGGAGGAAATCCAGGCAGCCAACAAATATAAGAAGAAATGTTCAGGATCACTAGCCATCAGAGAAATGCAAATCAAAACAACAATGAGATATCATCTCACAGCAGCAATAACAGCAAAGATAAAAAAAGCAGAGGACAACAAAAGCTGGCAAGGATGCAGAAAGACTGGGACCCTCCTACATTGTTGGTCCAACCATTCTGGAAAGCAATATGGCACTTCCTCAGAAGGTTGGAAATAGAAATACCTTATGACACAGTAATTCCCCTATTTGGCATTTACCCACAGAAATACGAGCCATAACACGAGTAGATATATGCACACCGATGTTCATAGCAGCACGATTTACAATAGCAAAAAAATGGAGACATCCAAAATGCCCATCAATTGAAGAATGGATAAACAAACTGTGGTACATGCACACATGGAATACTAAGCTACCTGGAAGAACAACAAGGAAGCTGCAAGCCATCGCCTAACATGGATGAACCTTGAGGGCATAACATGGATGAACCTTGAGGACGTTATGCTGAGTGAAATTAGTCAGTCACAAAAGTAGAAATACTGCATAAGACCATTACTGTAAAAGACTAAGAAAAATAACCCACCCAAAAATGGGAGGAAATATCTATATATACCCTACCCAAAGAGGCAGTATGGCCAGGCCTGGAGACAGAGATGATGATGTGGACAGATGGAGTGGCTGGAGACATGGGACTCAGGGAGGGAGGGGAGCTGTTTGCTGACAGCCAGGGGGGTTGGGCATGTGGGGTGTATCCTTTAGTTATTTGATGATGCATGGAGGGGATTGTGATCATTGCAATGAAATGAAATACGATAGGATGAATGTGAAGCTGAAGTGGGACACAGGTAAATAATGATGCATGCACAACCTTGGAAAGCAGGGCTCTCGGATACAGAGATTGAGAGATGGTTTAAATGGTGAAAAGGGGGGAAATAATATTAATATGCTTAGCTGTCTTTTGAATCTTGGTTTCTCTGGCATACCACTATAAAATAGACACTGGAGGGGAAGAGAAGGGAATAGCCAGAAATACCACCATTGAAAACTTGTAAGTCCTTCTGCCTATAACATATTGGAATATCTAAAATGGGACTACAACATGCCCAATGAAGGAGGCTTCCTGTGGAACTGTTGCATTATACAAAACCATAGGTGGAATCCTGAACAGCATCCAGAATCTTCTGAGGGGAAATTTTCACTTGAAATGACAAGCAGACCAGCCTGGAGTGGCCAGAAGAACAGAAGATATTTCCTGAAAGGAAGACTAACAGGAAAAATACAAAACAAATATAGGCAGACCAACTGATTCCTATAAGAACAAACAAGTGGCTCACCCAGGAGAAACCAAGGCAAATGGTCAGGTCCCCCTCAGGGCAAACCCCCTTCTAAGACTAAGACTCAATGGGAATGCATGCCCTGATTGGTGACCACGTTCATCACCGATAAAGGGAAATGAGAGAAAAGCAGCAAAGAAGCTGCAAGCTGAGCCCTACAATGCTCAATAGACTTCTGTGAACCTGGATGGAGACCTGGTGGCCAGTAGTGTAGTAAGTCCAGAGGACTCTTGGACCCAGAGTCAGCAACATAACCACAGAGGATTAGAGTGGAGAGTGAAAGTCCAGCTGATAAGAAGAGAGGGCACATGCATAAGTACACCCACACTTGCAGATAATACCCATCTGACCTGGCTTCAATGACTGGATGATCAGAGCTCAACCAGAAGAAGAAAGAAATGGGAAAAAAGAATAATCTGAAACAACTTGATGAACTTGACATACACCTATAGAATCAGTAGCTCAAAAGAGTGAACAAATCTTCACAGCAACGATCATTCCCACACCCTCTGCAGGGATGGGCATCTTGGACATTGGCTACCCAGAATCAGAGGAGCTACAGAGGCAAGAAGTGACTGCCTTACAAGCTTTCAAGAGGGAACCTAGATCCAGAGGGCATGGAGGAAGGTAGAATCTCCACTGAGTAGTATCCATTCTGTCTAGTTGGGGCTGCTGAAAGGAGATGTGAATAGGTCTCTTGCGATACAATAACAAATAATTGTTATCAGGACTGAATGTAAGGGCTGGAAATGTAAAGGTAGACATTTAGTGGCAAAGGGAAGGGAGTGATTAACTTTGCAGTCTAGGAGCAGAGGTCACTGGGACCATCAAGGGAAAAGACCGGAGAATGGGACTCTACCCAGAGAAGCAGTGATGCCAGGGATGGAAGCAGAGATGATGACTTGGGGAGATGGAGTGGCTGGGGACTTTGGGCCCAGAGAGGAAGAGGGGCTGTGTGTGGACGACCAGGGGCCAGGTTTGTGGGGCATACCATTTCACTGGTGGATAATGAATGGAGGGGATTGTAACCTTGGCAAGGAAATGAAATACGGTGGGATCAAGGCGAAGTTCATATCCTCCCATGTAAACTATCATATAATTCACAATAAAGCATTTTAAAAATGTTTCCTATATGCAGAAGATATTTCTAATTTTATGACTACATTTTCATAGTTTTCTATGCTTTCTTAATTATTATTAGCCAGTCAAGATCTATGGCAGAAAATGTGATATGTGATTTTATGATTGCAAGAAAGTACATTGTAACTGTTTATCTGTACTATGACTGAGATTATCACTACTTGAGAATCTTTAAGGTATATATATTCCCCATAAATACTGAATGAATTATTGGATAGATGTGTTCCTTAAGTGTTCTCTCACTAACTATGGAAATCGTGATTATATTAGAGTGTTTATACTTGCTCATTGCTAAAAATAAGTCTGTAGCCATATTCAATTTCCACATGAAGGAGACTGCCAAGATTCATATCTCATAACTGTTAGTGCCAAGATTCATATCTTATTATTGAGAAGATATTTTAAGAAGTTAATTCCAATAGCAGTGAAATGCGTTTCCCTCCGGGATATATTGGAACTCAAGCCTTTGGGTAATAGGCTACGCAGATAAAATAGCTTCCATCCTTGTTCTGTGTTTTTCTTGTCATTGTTAACAATGTCTGTCTGTATTTGCTAAAATCAAGCTTATAAAAAACAAATGCTTTATATGAAAGAGAATTTCAATATTTGAAAATCAGTGTCGACATTGTCCACCTGATTAAAATTCATCAGCATTTACAAGACCTGTTGACTCCTTCCATCATCTATACAAGATATTTTAGTGAGTTTTAATTTTCTTGTATTGTGTTTATTGCTTATAACTTAACATGCAAAACTATAGTTCTGAGAGAAATAGATTATCTAAATATTTTAACAGTAAAAAGTTCTAGAGAGAAGATATCTAAAAATTCTTTCTATCTTTAAAGGAAAATATTACATTTAACACAATTCATTAAAAAATAATTTACAAGTAATTTATTTATCTAGGCTTGGTTTTCATTATATAATTTTCGATAAGAAGTATATTATACTTTGAAACAGTTATTTAGATTATCCCACTATAACATAGCAGGGTGTAAGCAATGAGAAATTAGTTGAAATTTTTGGATACAGTTTCTTTTAGCTATGAGCAGGAAGTAGCAAAAAATTAAGCAATAAATGAATTTTAAGAAGGCATGCATGAATTGCTAATAAATCATCACAAAAAAGTCAATAATATTGGGATTATAAGGTATAGCATCTTTAGCCTACTTCTGTTGCAAATTCATATAAGTGTTAGATTCCTGTAATTATAGTACTTTACTGGTTAATAAGTACTATATTTTATACTATGAAAATTCATCGTTTTTATACACTATGTAAAGCAAGATAATATGGAAATGAATCAGTAATAAGTCTCATAAACAGCCTGATAAATTTTCAAATTATACATGGATGTACTTCTCAAATAATTTGTTCTGTGTGGGGTTTATTCCAATAAAATATGACAGCAAAACTATTCCATCCACAAACTAATGTCCTCCTCATAGACAATCACTATATTTCCCACACACTTTTTTATTTTTTTTTAAGTTATCAATGTATGCTACTCATGGAATAAAATAAGAGACATAGAAAAGTATGAGTACATGCTATTCATAGAAAAGGTATGAATCTTAGTGTAAAATAAGGGGAAAAGATCCTATCTTAAAAAATTGTTTCTTTAAGAAGGCATACTTAAATCTGCACAATATACAAAGTGACAAACACCTATACATAATGCTTACTACATCTTACTTTGCCCTTAGAAAGAACACAGAAACCTCTGCAATCCTGTCAATCCTGACTCATACTGATCCTATAGGAAGAGAGCATGAGTAGGATAAATACCATGAGCTCCAACAGTGTAGTGGTTAAGAGTCAGGCTGCTAACCCCAAAGTCAGTAGTTTGAAACTGCCAGCTGTTCCACTGAAGAAATATGAGTCTTTCTGCTCCCATAAAGATTTTTACAGCCACTGCAGCTTATACAGGCTCACTATGAGTCAGAATCGACTCCATGGAACACTACCACACCAAGGCCAATATAGTATTTTAGACTTAATTTATCTACCCTTCTCCCCAAATTGCATTATCTTTCATCTTTTCCACTATGTTGAATAACTATAATTTTTTAAATGAGTACATAGAGAAAATCAAGAATGGAGACCTAAAAATAAATGATAAATATTGTCAGGTAAATGTCTCATATATGCTATAAGAAAATTTATACTAAGACAACCATATAGACAGCTATAAAAGATTTATAAAATCTTTTAATGATTTAATAGTTAAAAATCCTTTAATAGTTAAAAAAATTTAAACTAAATCCTTTAGTAGTTAAAAACTCTAAATCCTTTAATAATTAAAAGTTCTAAGAGAAGAAATGGGTATTTTAAGATACTTAAAACGTCTATCTCTTAGGGAAAATATTACTTTTAACACAGTTCAGGAACAATTCATTTAAAAATCATTTATTTCTCTAGGCTTGATTTTCATAATATAATTTTGGATAAGAAATACATTGTACTTTGAAACAGTTACTTAGATATTTGCACATAGCAGGGTGCCCAATACACTATTGATGTGTTAGGTGCCATCGAGTCAGTACTATAAATAATAATAAATTAGTTGAAAATATTAGGTAGAGTTACTTTTGGTTCTGAGCAGGAAGTAACAAGGATGTTTAGAAAAATGAAAATTATGATGGTATTTATGAATTGCAAATAAATTATCAAAAAAAATTGTATTATTGGGATTATGTGCAACAGCATCATCAGCCTACTCCTGTTACTAATTAATATAAATGTTAGATTCTTATGAATTATAGTGTTTTACTGGCTTTAAATAATATATTTTATTCTATGAAAATCCATAATTTTTAGAGATTATGTAAAGCAATAAAACATGGAAATGAATCAATACCAAGTCTCATAAGCAGCCTGATAAAATTTCAAATTATAGATGACTATACTTTCAAATGATTGGTTCTCTGTGGATTTATTCCAATAAAATATGAGAGCAAAACTATTCCACCCAGAAACTATTGTTCTCCTCATATACAATCACTGTAGTTCCTATGTTCACTTATTTTTTTTTAAATGTTATTTATGTACATTATTCATATAATAAAATAAGAGACATAGAAAGGAGTGCATGCTATTCAGGGGAAAGAGCAGAAATGTAGAACCAAAATAAGGGGAAACAAACATACATTAAAGAAACTTTCTTAAACAAAGACATATTTCAATGTGCACAATATAGAAAGTGACAAACAACCATGCATAATGGTCATTACTTCTTATTTTGCACTTAAGAAGAGCACAGGAATCACTTCAATCCAGTCAATCCTGACTCAGAGTTATCCTATAGGACTAGAGCATGAATAGGATGAATACCAGGAACTCTGGTAGTGTAGTTGTTACGAGTCAGGCTGTTAATCTCAAGGTTAGCAGTTTGAAACTATCAGCTGTTCTGTAGGATAAAGATGAGACTTTCTAGTCCAACAAAGAATAAAGGCACAGTAGCCTATGCAGGGTCACTATGAGTCAGAATCTATTCCATGGGACACCACAACCACCAAGGTGAATACATTATTTTACAATTTGTGTATCCATCTTTCCCCCAAGCTGCATTATCTTTAACCTTTTCCACTACATTGAATAAATGTAAAAATTAAAATGGCTACAGAGAGATAGTCAAGAACGGAGAAATAAAGAAAACTTTGATATTCCAAGTGAGTAAAGTTTTACTAAAGGTAATACATAAATGGCTGCAAGCATACATTGACAGAAAAGTTCCAGAGGTTCAAGCCAGATTAAGAAGATGCCGTGGAACAAGGGATATCATTGCTGATGTCCTATCCATCTTGGCTGAAAGCAGAGAAAATCAGAAAGATGTTTACCTGTGCTTATTGACTATGCAAAGGCTTTTGATTGTGTGGATCATGACAAGCCATGGACAATATTATGAAAAAATGAGTATTCCATAACACTTTATTCTGCTCATGAGGAATCTGTACATGGACCATACTTATTCAACCTGTATGCTGAGCAAATAATACAAGAAGCTGGGTTCTATGAAGAAAAACATGGCATCAGGATTGGAAGAAGACTCATTAACAACCTGTGATATGCAGATGATACAACCTTGCTTGCTGAAAGTGAAGAGGACTTAAAATATTTACTGATGAAGATCAAAGAGCACAGCCTTTGCTATGGATTGCATCTCAAAGTAAAGAAAACAAATATCCTCACCACTGGAACAATAAACAACATTATTATCAATGGAGAAAAGATTGAAGTTGTCAAGGACTTCATTCTTCTTGGATCAGCTATCAACATTCATGGAATCAGCAGTCAAGAAATCAAATGATGCATTGCATTAGGCAAATCTGCTGCACAAGACCTTTTTAAAGTGTTGTAGAGCAAAGATGTTCAGTTGAGGACTAAGGTGCGCTTGAACCAAACCATGGTGTTTTCAATAACCTCATATGCATGTAAAAGTTGGACAGTAAATAAGGAAGACCGTAGAAGAATTGATGCTTTTGAGTTTTGGTGTTGGAGGAGAATATTGAAAGTGCCATGGGCTGCCAAAAGAACAAACAGATCTGTGTTGGAAGAAGTGCAGCCATACTGCTCCTTGGAGTCCACGATGGCCAACTTCATCTCTCATATTGTCAGTAGGGACTAGTCTCTGGAGAAGCATACCATGTTTGGTAAGGTGGAGGGTCAGAGGATAAGAGGAAGACCCCCAGTGAGATGGATTGACCAAGTGGCACCATCAATGGGCTCAAGTGTGGCAACAATAGTGGGGTTGGCCCAGGATCAAGCAGTGTTTCATTTTGCTGTGCATAAGGTCACTATGAATCGGCACCAACTCAATGGCACGTAACAACAGCAACAATATAAATATTTGCAGGTAGGTGTCTCAGAAATGCTATTACAAAATTATACTGATATAAGATACTCATATATACATATGCATATGATATAAATATACAAATATATATGGAGTCCTGGAGTCCTGTGTGGGGCTGTGGGTTAATATGCTGGACTGCAAAGTTATTTGAACTACAAGGTCAGCTGTTTAAACTCACAGCTACTCTTTGGAAACCCTATACAGGGTCACTAAGGATCAGAATGGACTCGATGACACATTTCAACAGCTACACTATACAAATAAATATATATACATTTTTTGGCTTTGATTTTTTTTTTAAGTCTTTATTGTGAATTTAGTGAAAGTTTACAGGGTAAATCATAAATTTTACATTCAAAAGTCATATACTTTGTTTAATTACGATGGTTATAATCCACTCCATGTATCAACATCAGTTAACAGTATTTTCTATATTCATTTTAGCTTTTTTTTTTTTCTTTTTTTAAAGCACTCAGACATATATAATAATTTAAACTATGAAAGGGCACTTTTGCAAGTCTGCCACCTGGCCTCCAACTCAGTCCCTCTCATTCCATGAATCTAGAGTCCTTAGCTGCTTCCTCTCTCCATGTTCCAATCTCTGCCTCCATCTCTGATGTTGCTTCTTCTCTGGATAAGGCTCTGCATTCTGTTTGAGCTCTTCTCTCTTGATGGTCCTAGAATCCTCTGTTTCTGGACTGTAAGAATAATGACTCCCCCTTTTTTTCTCACAAAACGTCTACCTTTACAGGTGTGACAGTCACAAATAGTCATGATAACAATTACTCCCTCTTAAATAATAAGAATCTTATGCCCATCTCTTTTTACCAACTCCATCTAGAGAAGATGGAAACTATTTAGTAGAGACTCTATCTTCCCCCACACAGTGTTAAACTAAACTCCCTCTTAAAACTTTTTGCCTTTCTTGCCCCCTCATTTTTCACTCAACTCACAATAAAACTTTTAAAAACCCCACAAAAACAAAATCAAAATATGTATGTACATATTGTTGTTTTGTGCCATTGAATCGATACCAACTCATAGCGACCTTATGCACAACAGAACGAAACACTGCCCTATCCTGGGCCAACCTCACTATTGCTTCCATACTTGAGTCCATCGATGCTACCACTTGGCCAATTCATGTCGCTGGAGGTCTTCCTCTTTTTCTCTGACCCTCCACCTTACCAAACATGATGTCCTTCTCCAGAGACTGATCCCTCCTGAAAATATGTCTGAAGTATGAGAGACAATGTTTGGCAATCCTGTCCTCCAATGAGCACTATGGCTGCACTTCTTCCAACACGAACCTGTTGGTTCTTTTGGCAGCCCATGGGACTTTCAATATTCTCTTCCAACACCATAACTCAAAAGTATCAATCCTTCTATGGATGCCTGTATATATACATTTGTATATTGTTGGCTTCCTGGCGAACAACTTAGCAAGTTCTTGTAGTTGCCAATCATACTGCTATTTTTGCTTATGGTTTTTATTGCTGATCTTTCTCTGAAGATGTATCTTCTGTCCTTCTAGCTATTCCAGGCTGATCTGCTTATCCTTTCTCTTGGGAATGTCCCAATTGAGATGGTTCTGGCTGGGGCTCAAGATTCCACCTATGGTCCAATACACTTCAAAGGCCCCACAAGAGGTCTATTTCACTAGGCAACTTGTATAACCCATTTTAGGTATTCCTATACGAATCGGGCTGCGAACCTTAAGGTCAGTGGTTCGAAACTACCAGCCGCTCTGCGGGAGAAAGATGAGGCTTTCTACTCCCGTAAGGA
>NW_006409038.1:254567-276811 GCF_000296735.1 Chrysochloris asiatica | reverse complement strand
TGTAATATTATACGTCTATAAAAATGATATATATAATATACAAATGTATGTTGTAGTTAAGTGACTTGAGTTGGTACTGATTCATAGTGACACCATATAGAATTTAAATGCTCTATAGGCTGTCAGTCTTTTTGAGAACATGAAACCTCATATTTCTCTGACATATTGGCTGGTCAGTTCTACCTATCTTGAGTACCTCCAGTCTGACAAATAGATAAATACATTTATTTATGAACTTTGAAAAAAATGCCTTTCTGTACAAGAGTGAATTACAATTTAGGTAGAAAACTGTTGTTGTTGTTAAGTGCCGTTGAGTCGGTTCCGACCCATAGTGACCCTGAACAGGGTTTCCAAGGCTGTAAATCTTTATAGGAGCAGAAAGCCTCATATTTCTCCCGCAGAGCAGCTGGGAGTTTCGAACTGCGTATCTTGCGGTTCGCAGCCTGATTTGTAACCACTATGCTACCGGAACTGTATAGAATATTAAATTTAATATATGGTTACTTTAGACAATTAAATTTGGTAAAGTGTTAGAATATCTAAGTAAAATGGAATGAAAACAGAGGAATAGAATTTATAATACAGATGAAGAAAACAAAAATAATGTTTTAGGAAAAAAAATATATATATCCTGTTGTGTATCCTTATGTCGAGTAGCAATATTAAACACTGAGAAACATATATGTATGTATTTATACATACCTATGTACCTGTCCAATATCTACCTCCTTATCATCTCTATGTCTATCCATTCATCCATACAAGTTTAAATAATATAAAAAATGAACATGTAAATTGAAAACTACATACCTCAAAGCTTGTGAGATTGCCAGGGGAAGGATTAGGGAAGCACAGAAGTAGAAAGAAGAAATTCTGGAATAAGACATTTAATTAATTTTAAGCAACAATCTGAAAACCTCAGAAAATAGGAGATACATTTCAGCTGGTAATTCCTTATGCTTCCAGAGCTACTGTAAGAAAAAGGATCATAACATAAAATATAGAAAGATTTATTTGTAAGAAAAACATGTAAAATAAAATGTAAATATAGATCACCTTAATTGATATAAAAATTACAAAGCAAAATAGAGCTAAATTGTAAAATGGGCACAATGAATATTCCATGGTTTTTCCTTCACTTAATATAAAATATAAATTATGATTCAGTTCACTGATCCACAGGGCCCTGATTTATGCAAATCTGATGATAGGAAGAAGCATTAAAAACAGTCTGTTTATATGTTGCAGCTCATGATAAATTTAGACACAGAAAAATAAAACTTAATAATATAGAGTACATATGAACAATGAATGATTTTATTTTTCATGGAAGAATATTTATTAATAAACTTATTTTAATTGCTTAATGGTGTTGAATATAATATATAGGAACACATAGAGTTCTCGATCCTGTAGTCATATCACATATAAATATATATATATGTATAAATTTTTGTTTTATTTATTTTAAGACAGAATTTCTACAAAGAATGAACAATATGTCAATGGTGACAGAATTTATTCTTATGGGTTTTGCTGGACCATGGAAGCTTCAGATTTTACAAGATGGGATATTCTTAGCAATATACGTTACAGCCCTGTTGGGAAATGGTCTCATTATTACCATAATATCTTTGGACCCATGCCTCCACACACCAATGTACTTCTTCATAAGGAATCTCTCCCTCTTTGATATTTGCCTCATTTCTGCTGTTGTACCCAAAACCATTGTTAACTCCTTGACACATAGCAACCATATTTCTTTCCGTGGCTGTGTCATCCAGGTCTTTCTGGTGGCATTTTCAGCAGCCACAGAGCTGCTCCTCCTTACAGTGATGTGCATTGACCGTTATGCTGCCATCTGTCACCCTCTACACTATGATATTATCATGAACAGGGGCACTTGTGTGAAAATGGCATTTTTCTCTTGTCTCAGTGGTGGTTTGTTGTCTATGATACACACAGGACTTACCTTTAATTTATCTTATTGTGAAATCATTGAAATTCAGCAATTCTTCTGTGACATTCCCCAGTTGTTAGTTATTTCTTGCTCAGAACATATTACTTCAGAGATTGTGTTTATTTTCATCAGTTCAGTACTAGATTTCTGCTGCTTTATTTGCATCATCATCTCCTATGCCTACATATTCTCTACTGTAAGGAAAATTCCATCCACAGAAGGAAAGTCAAAAGCTTACTCCACTTGTATTCCACACCTAGTAGTGATTATACTGTTTTTATCAACTGCCATAAGTGCATATCTAAAACCTATTTTAGCATCTGCATCCTTCACTGATCTCATTCTATCTGCATTCTATATTATGTTGCCCCCTTCACTTAATCCAATCATATATGGCCTGAGAAACAAGGCCATGAAGGTTGGTTTAGAAAAGTTGATTACAAAATTCTTTTCTAAGGAGAATGTATTTATTTTCCTTCAAATGTAGAGGTATCTCACTACTTATTTTCTTGTATTAGTACAGATTTAATCCAAACTATATTGTGTGTATCTCAGGAGATACCTGGAACTGATGCTGCTGAATCTAAACCTAACTAAATTAAAATGTAACCAAGATCAATGAAACTGTGTTTGGGTCTGTCACTTTACAGCTTCTAAATGTTGCTATATAAAAATGCATATGCATGTTTATTCTCTCCTTGATATTAGGCTGTTTTGAATTCTGTTTATTGAGCCTGCTCATATGTCCTGTTTTATGCGACTTTACTACCCATTACCCACATCTTACTCTCATGGAGTGGCTGTTTGGTTTGAACCACCAAACTTTTGGTTAACAGTCCAATGCTTAACCCACAGCACCACAAAATATTGTGGCTTCCCTAAAGCCAACAATCATATAGATGCTTTAGTTTGTAATTCTGAGAACAAACATGTTCTATATGATTGAGAAGGGATTCTGGATGCTAGATATCCTGTACCTCACTAATGGCTTATGGAGCATTTTGGCTCTTACAGTGTAAAATTCACTGCAAGAAATATTTCTAGACTGCATATTGATAGTCTTGTTCATACTTTCTATTATCTGAATCTGTACAACTGACGTACAATTTGATAAGACATTTATTTTTATCTAAGCAAAATATTCATAAGTGATTTGGAGAACTAAGATGATAGGCAACACTTAATGGTCTACACAGTATATTTAAAGCATATGTTGTTATGTGCTGTGGAGTCGGTTCCAACTCATAGCGACCCCGCACAGGGTTTCTGAGGCTGTAAATCTTTACAGGAGCAGAAAACCTCATCTTTCTCCCATGGAACAGCTGGTAGTTTCAAACTGCTAACCGTGAGATTAGCAGCCCGATTCCTAACCACTACGCTACCAGAGCTCCTTTAAAGAATATATATTAATGCAATTGAAAATTTTATATCTGAACATATGCACATTTTTCTTCAAATTGGTAGAAATATTTTCTTTTGATGCCTAAAATAATGCTTAAATTTTAATATGAATGCATGTCACCTACGAGTCTACTGGGATATAGCATGATTTAGACAAAAATGTGGAATGAAAAATTAGAAAGAACATGACTTAAGCAATTATTTAATCAATATGCACTACTAATATTTATGTCATGGTGACTCAGTGATGTTCCAACACATACTAAAATATTTATTATAATAAGTTAATATAATACTAAGTATACACTCAATATTGTCATTATTCAAATTTATGTAATCACAATTAAATGTCTTTTTTTTTAATGTTTATATTGTTTAATATTTTTGTCTATTTGTATGGTGTCCATGGGTAGCACAATTATTTGAGCACTTTACTGCTAATTAAAAACTTGGTGGCACCTTTGAAACCATATTGAGAAGTTCTAGTATGACACTGTAGTGTAAGCACTAGATGACAAGATTATTTTGTACTACAAGTTGGGTGTTTCAAGTTCATCAGCTGGGCCTTGGAAATCCTATGAAGGGTTGATATGAGTCAGAAACCATTTAGTGGTCCTTAAAAACAATGACAACATACTTATAAAAAAAATCAATAAAATTACCATGAACAATATATTCACCATGTTTGATATTAATTTGTTGGTAGATTTTGTTGTTGTTGTTTTTATTTGTCTCACGATGGCCATGGGATACACATTCATGAAGCTCAACAAACACCACGAAGAATATACACCAAGAGAAAATCGCCTAGACGTATCATAATCAAGCTCTCCAAAATCAAAGATAAAAAGACAATCTTGAAAGCAGCTAGGGTAAAGAGAAGTGTTGCATACAACAGCAAATAAATCATATTAAGCTTAGATCTATCAACAAAAAACCACACAGGCAAGAAGGCAATGTGAGACATATATACAATCCTGAAAGAAAAAAAGCTGCCAACTAAGAATCTTCCACCAGCAAAGCTGTCAATCAAATACGATGGTGTAATCAAAACATTCCAGGATAAACAGAACATGAGGGATTTTGCCAAAGCCAACAATTCATTGCAAAACATCCTAAAGAGAGTTCTGTGTACTGAGAACCAAAAATAACACACAACAATCAGAGATTGACATATGTGGCAGCACCACTCAGAATTCCATTGACAAATGGAAGAGTCAAGAACAGAACAAAACTATAAGAACAAATACAGAGGGCATGTGAGGTCAATTTATGATAAAACAATTACAATGTAAAAAAAGGTAAACACATAAAAGCAGAGATAGAGATGGTGAGAAGATCAGGTAGATTACAGAATGAAACCGACTGTATTAAATGGAGGGGAAAGTTAATAGAATATAAGGAAACCTCATGAAAATTACTACTTCACTACATGCCAAGAAAATGAAATCCAAAAAGAACATGGAAACATTAAAACTATGAAGAAAGTGACAAGAAAGGACACAAAAACATGAACTCAGCACAGGAAGACATGCAGAACAAAGAAAACAGCAGCACCATACACACACACACAAAAATATAAAATCATAATGACAGCAATTAATCCATACATATCGATAAATACACTCAAGGTAAATGCATTAAATACACCAGTTAAGAGACAGAGAGTGTCAAAATGGATAAGAAAACAATATCCTTCAATATGCTGTCTGAAAGAAACACACCTTACACACAAAGGGAAAAAAAAAAAAAAAGACTAAAAGTCAAAGGATGGAAAAAACATACCAAGCTAATTACAATAAAAAATGAGCATGAGTGGCAAGACTAATCTCTGATAAGATAAACTTTAAGGCAAAAAACAGCAGAGTAGATAAAGATGGACGTTATCTCATCATTAAACGGACAATTAAACAAGAAGACAAAATCATAATAAATATCTATGCTTTCAATGAAAGAGCTCAAAAATATATAAAGCAAACTCTAATATATTTGAAGGAAGAAATAGACAAATATACAACAATGGTAGAGGATTTTAATACACCACTTTGAAAATGGATAGAACAACAAAAAGAAGCTAGACAAAAACACAGAGGAACTAAACAACATAATCAGCTAACTGGACCTCATAGATATATACAGGGCATTCAACCCAGCAACAGAACAATATGCATTCTTTCCTGGTAAACATGGAACATTCTCCAGAATAGACCATTTTTTTAGGCCACAAATTTACAAACAACAAAATACTATAAAGCATCTTCTCAGACCACAATGCTATAAAATTAGAAATCAACAATAGGAAGACAAAGGAAATAAAGTCTAACACATAGAAATTAAATAACACCCTACTGAAAAGCGATTGGGTAGTAGTAGAAATAAAACCTGAATTCACAAAGTTCCTAGAAAAAAAAATGATACTGAAACACAATATACCATGATCGTTGTGACATGGCAAATGCAATGATGAAAGGACAGTTTATTGTAATAAATGCACACATCCAAAAAGAAGAACAAACCAAATCAACACATTAACACAACATCTCCAACAATTAGAAACAGATCAGCAAAGTAAACCTACAGTCAACAGAAGAAAGGAAATAAAGATTAGGGCAGAAATAAATGAGGTAGAAAACAGAAAAACTATTGAAAAAAATCAACAGGACGAGAAACTGGTGCTTTTAAAGAATTAATAAAATAGACAAACCACTGGCAAACCTAACAAAAGAAAATAGGGACATTACACAAAAAAACATGCATAAGAAATCACATGGGTGATGTCACAACAGAGCCAATAGAAATAAAAAGAATAATAACAGAATGTTGTGAAGAGTTACACTCTTAATAAATTTGAAAACCCAGAGGAGATGAATACATTTTTAGAAAAGCACGACCTACCTAAATTTACACAGACAGAAGTAGAAAACTTAAACAGATGTATAACGAAGGAAGAAATTGGCCAGGTCACCAGATAACTCCTAACCAAGAAAAAAAGAGTCCAGGTCCAGATGGCATCACTGGTGAGTTCTACCCTACCAAACATACAGGAAATGCTGTCACCAATTCTACTCAAATTATTCCAGAATACAGAACAGGATGGAAAACTACCTAATATAGTCTATGAAGCAAGCATAACCCTCATATTAAAACAATGGAAGTATGTCACTAAGAAAGAAAATTATAGAGCAATATCCCTCATGAACATAGATGCAAAAATTTCAACAAAATCCTAGCCAATAGAATTCAACAACACATAAAAAAATAATACATCATGACCAAGTGGGATTTATACCAGGGATGCAAGGATGGTTTCATATCAGAAAAACAATTAATGTAATCCACCATATAAGACAAAGGAAAAGAACCATATGAGCATATCAATTGTTGCAGAAAAGGCATTTGTCAAAATCCAAAATCCATTTCTGATAAAAACACTGAACAAATTAGGCATTGATAGGAAATTCTTCAATATAATTAAGTGCATATATACAAAACCAACAGCTAACGTCACTCTTAAGGAGCTCTGGTAGCGTAGTGGTTACGAATCGGGCTGTGAACCTTAAGGTCAGCGGTTAGAAACTACCAGCCACTTCGCGTAAAGATTTTCTACTCCCGTAAAGATTTACACCCTCGGAAACCCTGTACAGGATCGCTAGGGGTTGGAACCGACTCGATGGCACTTAACAACTTAACAACAACGTCACTCTTAATACAGAGAAACTGAAATTTTTCCCTTTGCGAACAGTACCAGACAAGGAGTCCCAGTATCACCACTCCTATTCATATTGTTTTGGAAGTCTTAGCCAGAGCTATAAGGCAATATAGGGAAATTCAAGGCATCCAAATTGGCAAAGAGTAAGTAAAACTCTATCTACTTGCAGATTATATGATCCAATGTATAGAAAGCAAATGGAATAAATGAGGAGGTCCAAGAGCTGAACAGAAAATTTCAAAGATCAGCTCAAGAAGATAAAGCCAAATATTATAATCAAATGTGCAAAGATTTGGAATCAGAAAACCAAAAAGAAAGAATAGGCTTAGCATTTCTCAAACAGGGGGGAATGAAGAAAAAATTCAAGCCTCGAATTTCGTTATTGAAAAATTCACTGGACAAATTATTGAATGATGCGGAGTGCATCAAGAAAAGATGGAAGGAATACACAGAGTCACTGTACCAAAAGGAAATGGTTAATGTTCAACCATTTCAAGAGGTACCATATGATCAAGAGCCAATGATACTCAGGGAGGAAGTTCAAGGTGCATTGAAGGAATTGGCAAAGCACAAGACACCAGGAATAGATGGAGTAAAAATTGAAATCTTTCAAGAAAGTGAGGCGGCACAGGAGGCACTCACTCTTCTATGCCAAGACATTTGGAAGGCACTTTCTAGTCGAATGACTGGAAGAGATCAATATCTGAGCCCATTCCAAAGAGGTGACCCAACGGAATGCGGAAATCATCAGACAATCTCTTTGATATCTCATGCGAGTAAAGTTTTGATGAAGGTAATACAGAAGTGACTACAATCATACATTGACAGAGAACTTCCAGAGGTTCAAGCTGGACATCATTGATGATCTCCGATGGATCTTGGCTGAAAACAGAGAATAACAGAAAGATGTTTTCCTGTGCTTTATTGACTACACAAGGATTTCGATTGTGTGGATCATGACAAGCTATGGACAACATTGCGAAGTATGAGTATTCTAGAACACTTAATTGTACTCATGAGGAATCTGAACCTGGACCAAGAAGCAGTTGTTTGAACAGAACATGGGAACACTGAATGTTTTAAAATTGAAAAAGGTGTGCAACAAGGTTGTATTCATTCACCATACTTTTTCAACCTGTATGCTGAGCAAATAATACAAGAAGCTGGGTATTATGAAGAAAACCGTGGCATGAGGATTGGAGGAAGACTCATTAACAACCTGCGATATACCGATGATACAAACTTGCTTGCTGAAAGTGAAGAGGACTTAAAACATTTACTGATGAAGATCAAAGAGCACAGCCTTCGATATGGATTGCATCTCAATGTCAAGAAAACAAAAATCCTCACCACTGGACCAATAAACAACATTCTTACCAACGGAGAAAAGATTGAAGTTGTCAAGGACTTCATTCTTCTTGGATCAATACTCACGGAAGCAGCAGTCAAGAGATCAGATGATGTATTGCATTAGGCAAATCTGCTGCACAAGACCTTGTTAAAGTGTTGAAGAGCAAAGATGTCAGCTTGAGGATTAAGATGCGCCTGGCCCAAGCCATGGTATTTTCAATAACCTCATATGGATGCAAAAGTTCAACAGTGAATAAGGAAGATCATAGAAGAATTGATGTCTTTGAATTATGGTGTTGGAGGAGAATACTAAAAGTGCCATGGGCTGTCAAAAGAACCAATAGATCTGTTTTGGAAGAAGTGCAGCCAGAGTGCTCCTTGAAGGCCAAGATGGCCAAACTTCATCTCTCATACTTTGGACATATTGTCAGGAGGAAACAGTTGCTAGAGAAGGATATCACGATTGGTAAGATGGAGGGTCAGAGAAAAAAAAGGAAGACCTCCAACGAGATGTATTGGTCAGGTGGCAGCATCGTTGGACTCAAGTGTGGCAACAGTAGTGAGGTTGGCCCAGGATCGGACATTGTTTCATTCTGCTGTGCATAGGGTCACTATGTGTCTGTTTCAGTTCAATGGCACCTAACAACAACAGCAACATGCATAGAAACACCAAAGGCTCACTAAAGAACCTACTAGACTTCATTGGAAGATTCAGCAAATTGCCAGGTTACAAGACCAACATACAAAATCAGTAAGATTCCTCTATGCTAATAATGGCAACACTGAAAAGGAAATTAGGAAAGCAATACCATTTATATTAGCCACCCAAAGGATGAAATATTTAGGAATAAATATAACCAGAGAAACAAAGGACCTATACAAAGAAAATTATGAAACACTACTACAAGAAACCAGAGAGTTAACAAAAATGGAAGAATATACCTTGCTCCTGGATAGGAAGACTTAACATTGTGAAAGTGTCAATATTACCCAAAGCAATTTACATATAATGCAATCCCAATCCAGATTCCAATGCCATACTTTAGAGCGATGGAAAAAACAATTACAAACTTTATATGGAAAGGAAAATGACCCAGGATAAGCAAAGCATTGCTTAAGAATAAGAGCAAAGTTGGAGGTCTTTCATTTCCTGATTTCAAAATTTGCTACATGGCTACAGTGATTAAAACAGCCAAGTACTGGTACAATGAAAGACACATAGATCAAAGGAACAGAATTTAGAATCCAGGAAGTAACCCATCCATATACAACCAACTGAACTTTGACAAAGGGCAGAGTACATTGAGTGGGGTAGACATAGTCTCTTCAACAGATGGTGCTGGAAGAACAGGAAATCCATATACTAAACGTTGAAACAAGACCTTTACCTTATGCCATATATAAAGAGCAGCACAACATGCATTAAAGACCTAACTGTGAATCCCAAAATTATACATGTCATCAATGAAAAAAATAGGGACAAATTTACTGCTGTAATCCTGGAAACACACACTACGAAACATTGCAACAATTACACAAACAAGACAAAATAGATGACTGGGACTTTCTAAAAATTAGAATCTTATGTGCATCCAAGAATTTCACCAAAATTGTACAAAGGGAGCCCACAGAGTGGGACAAAATCTTTTGCAATTTTATATCAGATAAGGGACTAATTTCTAAAATCTATAGGAAACTACAACACTTGTACAAGAAAAAGATAAGTAACTCAATTAAAAAATGGGAACAGGACATTAACAACACTTCACCAAAGAAGACATTCTGGCAGTCAACAAACATATGAAGAAATGTTCATGATCATTAGCCATTAGAGAGATGCAAACCAAAACAACAATGAGATATCTCTCCAGCAATAACAGCGAAGTTAAAAAATGCAGAGGATAATAAATGCTGGCTAGGATGTGGAGAGACTGGGACACTTCTACATTGCTGTTTGGAATGCAAAATGGTCCAACCACTCTGGAAAACAGTATGATGCTTCCTCAGAAATTTGGAAATAAAAATACCATATGATCCAACAATTCCTCTAGTTGGTATATATCCACAAGTAATATGAGTCAAAACCCGAGTAGATATATGCACACCAATGTTCATAGCAGTTCAATTCACAATAGCAAAAAGTTGGAGACAGTCTAAGTGCCCACCAATGAAAGAATGGATAAACAATCTTTGGTACATACACGCATGGAATATTATGCTATCTTGAAGAATAACAAGGAAGCTGCAAGCCACCACATAACATGGATGACCCATGAGGAAATTATGCTGAGTGAAATTAGTCAGTCACAAAAGTACAAATATTGCATAAGACCATTATTGCAAAATCTTATGAAAGTATACTAAAATGAAAATAATAAAAGATATTGTATGGAAGAACAACAACAAAAAAGAATAAATCCAGAGTACCTGAGAGGTCAGCCTATGTATAAACATTAACAGTGTGAGAGAAGAAATTATAGGAACAGTGATTGAGGTAATGAGTAGGTCGTGTGAATTGTAGGATAAAATACACTATAATAAATGATGAAAAAAGTCAATAGTATATAGGGTGACCTCAAAGAAAATTAAGACTTCACAACATATTTAGAAAATGAAAATCGAAGGAAAACATTAAAAGTATGATGAAACTGACTAGAAAGAGTGCAAAATACATGAACTCAGCATAGAAAGGCATGCAATAGAAAGAAATCAACAGCACCACAAAAAACAAACATAATGACAGCAATGAATTCATACTTATTGATAATGCCCATCTTTATTTATTCTGTTGGTTTTTGCTTTAAAGTTTATTTTATCAGAGATTTGAACTGAAGGTCAATGGATTAAATGCACCAGTTAAGAGACACAGAGTGGCAGAAGGGATAAGAAAACTAACTCCTTTAATATGTTATCTGCAAAAGACACACCTTACACTCAAAGGAAAAAAAAAAAAAATCAGACTAAAAGTAAAAGGATGGAAAAAATATACCAAACTATTTGTAATGAAAATGAGCAGCATTGGTAATACAAATCTCAGATAAAATAAACTTTAAAGCAAAAACCAACAGAACAAATAAAGATGGGCATTATCTCATGACTAAAGGATCAACTGAACAAGATGACATAACCATAATAAATATCTACGCTTCCAATAAAAGAGCTTAAAAATATATAAAGCAAACTATAAAATATTTTAAAAAATAGAGAAATCTACAATAATAGGATATTTTAATCCACCACTTTCAAGAAAAGGTAGAACAGCCAGAAATAAACATGACAAAGACACAGAAGAACTAAACAACAATATCAGTCAATTTGACCTCCTAGATGGTTCAGAGCTTCAACCCCAAAGCAATACAATATACATTATTTTCCAGTGCACATGGAACATTCTCCAGAATATACCATGTGTCAGGCCACAAAACAAGCTTCCACAAATGTACAAACATTAAAATACAGCACAGCATCTCAAACCACAATGCTATAAAAGTAGAAATCAATAATAGAAATACCAGGGAAATAAAGTCAAATACATGGAAACTGAATAACACCATGCTCAAAAACTGTTAGGTAGAAGAACAAATAAAAGGTGAATCCATAAAGTTCCTAGAAACAAATGAGAAAGAAAACATAACATACCCAAATCTTTCTTCTTCTTGTTGCTGTTATTAGGTGCCATTGAGTCAGTACTGACTCATGGAGATCCTATGCACAACAGAAAGAAACACTGGCTGGTCCTGGGCTAACTTCACAATTGTTGCCATGCTTGATCACATTGATGCTGCCATTTTGCCAATCCATCTCGCTGGGGATCTTGGGGATCTTCCTCTTTTTTTTTTTCTTTCTGATTTACCAAACTTGATATTCCTCCCCAGTGTCCGGTCTCTTCTGATAATATGTCCAAAGTATTAGAAATGAAGTCTTCTGCCCTCCAAAGAGCACTCTGGCTGTACTTCTTCCAAAACAGATGTTTGTTCTTTTGGTAGCCCATGGCACTTTCAATATTCTCCTCTAACACCCTAACTCAAATGCATCAATTTTACTATGATCTTCCTTATTCACTGTCCAACTTTTGCATGCATATAATGATATTGAAAATACCATGGCTTGGGTCATTGTCCCTTTGTCCTCACGCTGACATCTTTGCTTTTCAACACTTTAAAAAATCTTGTACAGCAGATATGCCTAATGAAATATGTTGTTTGATTTCTTGACTGCTGCTTCCATGGGTTTTGATGGCTGGTCCAAGAAAAATGAAGTCTTTGACAACTTCAATCTTTTCTCCACTGATAAGAATGTTGTTTATTGGTCCAGTGGTGAGGATTTTTGTTTTCTTTATATTGAGATGCAAACCATGCCAAAAGTTATGCTCTTTAAACTTCATCAGTAAGTATTTTAAGCCCTCTTTACTTGCAGCAAGCAAGGTTGTAACATTTGCATATCGCAGGTTATTAATGAGTCTTCCTCCAATCCTGATGACACATTTTTCTCCATATAACTTAGTTTATCAGATTATTTGCTCAACATGCAGGTTGAATAAGTATGGTGGGAGAATACACCTCTCCTAATTTAAAATAATTCAGTATTCCCATGTTCTGTTCAAACAACTGCCTCTTTGTCTATGTATAGGTTCCTCAAGAGTACAATTAAGTGTTCTGGAATAGTCATATTTCAAAATGTTGTCCATAGCGTTTTATGATCCAAACAATCGATGGCTTTGCATAGTCAATATAGCACAGATAAACATCTAGCTGGTATTCTCTGCTTTTAGCCAAGATCAATTTGACATCAGTAATGATATTTCTCATTCCATGTCCTCTTCTGAATTTGGCTTGACTCTGGAAGTTCTCTGCCAGTATATGCACCCATTTCTGTTTTAACTTTAATAATCTTTGGGACATGGCAAAAGCATTACCGAGATGACTATTTATTGCAATAAATCCACAAATCCATAACAAAAAATGAATCAAAATCAACACGTAACCACAACATCTCCAACAACTAGAAAAAGACAACAAAGTAAATCTACATTCATCAGAAGAAAAGAAATAATAAAAACAAGAGCAGAAATAAATGAGATAGAAAACAGAAACTATGGAAAGAATCAACATGACAAGTAGTTGGTTCTTTGAAAAAGGATTAATAAAACTGACAAGCCATTGGCAAACCTAACAAAAGAAAAGAGGGAAAAGACACAAATAATGCACACAAGAATCCACATGGGTGACATCACAACAGAACTTATAGAAATTGCAAGTATACTAACAGAATATCATGAAAAGTGGCTCTCAAACAAAATTGAAAATCTAGAAGAGATAGGTACATTTTTAGAAAAGCATGACATACTTCAACTTACACAGACTGACATGTAAAACTTGAACAGACCCATAAACAAAAGGAAGAAATTGATCAGATCATCAAAAACTCACAACCAAAAAAAGTCCAGGTCCAGATGCCTTCACTGGTGAGTTCTACCAAACATTCAAGGAAAAGCTATCACCAATTCTACTCAAACTATTCCAGAATATAGAAAAGGATGGAAAACTTCCTAATACAATTTATGAAACAAGCTTAGTCCTCATCCAAACCAGGGAAGGACATCATTAAGAAAGAAAATTATAGACCAATATCCCTCATTAACATAGAATCTAAGATTCTCAACAAAGTCTTAGTCAACAGAATCCAGCAGCACATAAAATAATAATAATAATAATAATAATACATCCTGACCAAGTAGGATTCTTATCAGAGATGTAAAAATGGTTTAACATTAGAAAAGCAATGAATGTAATCCACCATATAAATAAGAAAAAAGAAAAGAATCACATGATCAGATCGATGGATGTATTAAAAAAAATCCAGCATCATTCCTGATAAAGACACTCAGTGAAGTAGGAATTACAGAGAAATTCCTCAACAAAATTAAGAGAATTTATACAAAACCAACAGCCAACATTACTCTCAATGAAGAGAAAATGAAAGCCTTCCCTTTGTGAATAGTAAACAGACAAAAAAGGATGTTCTTTATTGTCATTCTTACTGAATATTGTTTTGGAAGTTTTAGCTAGAGCTATAAGGCAACATAGGGAAATTTAAGGCATACAAATTGGCAAAGAGAAAGGAAAACTCTCTCTATTTACAGATGATATGATCCTATACATAGAAAGCCCCAAAGATTTAGCAAAAAAACCAACCAAACAAAACAAAACTACTGGAACACATAGGAAGGTTCAGCAAAGTGGCAGGGTACAAGATCAATATACAAAAATCAGCTAGATTCCTCTATAATAATAATGACTGCACTGAACAGGAGATTAAGAAAACAATACCATTTAAATATTTAGGAATAAATGTAACCAGAGAAACAAAGAATCTATACAAAGAAAACTACAAAATACTACTACAGCAAACCAAAAGAGACTTAAATAATGGAAGAATATATCATGCTCTTGGTTAGAAAGACTTAACATAATGAAAATGCCAATACTACCCAAAGCAATCTTCATATATAACACAATCCCAATCCAGATTCCAATGACAATCTTAAGAGAGATGGAAAAAACAATTACAAATTTTATATGGAAAGGAAAGAGATTTAAAATAAGCAAACCACTACTTAACAAGAACAACACAATTCAAAGCCTCTCACCCCTGATTTCAAAATTTACTCTATGGCTACAGTGGTCAAAACAGCCTGGTACTGGTACAGTGAAAGATATATAGATCAATACAACAGAATTGAGAATCCAGAAATTAACCCATCCATGTGTCAAAATAAATTGAATGTGGAAGACATAGTCTCTTCAACAGGTGGTGCTGGATGAACTAGAAATCCATATACAGAAGACCGAAACAAGACCTTTACCTCAAGTCATATACAAAAACCAACTCAGCATGGATTAAAGACCTAAATACAAACCCCAGAATTATAAAGATCATCAGTGAAAAAATAGGGACAAATTTAAGGGCTCTAATCCAGGACACACACAAACTACCAAACATTGTGAAAATTACACAAAAAAAAGAAAACAAAATAGATGATTGAGGCATACTAAAAATTAGAAACCTCTGTGCAACAAAAAAAATCACAAAGAGAGTAAAAAATGAGCCAATAGAATGGAAAAAATCTTTTACAATGACATATCAGACAAGGGACTCATTTCTAGACTATACAGGAAACTACAACACCTCTACAAGAAACATAAAATTAATCCAATTAATAAATGGGCACAAGAAAGGAACAGTCACTTCACCAAGGAAGACAGTCAGGCAGTCAACAAACATATGAGGAAATGTTCACAATCATTAGCTATTAGAGAGATGTAAGTCAAAATAACAATGCGATATCATCTCACAACAGCAGTAACAGCAAATTTTTAAAAAGCAGAAGACAATAAATGCTGGCAAGGATATAAAGAGACTGGGAAACTCCTAAATGCAAAATGGTCCAATCACTCTGTAAAAGAATATGGTGCTTCCTCAAAAAGGTGAATATAGAAATAACTTATGATCCAACAATTCCTCTACTTGGAATATAGCCACAAGAAGTACCAAGCAGAACAGGAGTAGATATATGCACACCAATGTTTATTATAGTACTATTCAAAATAGCAAAAAGATGGAGACAGCTTAAGTGCCCATCAATGAAAGAATGGATAAACAAACTTTGGTATCTACACACTATGGAATAATATGCTACTTTGAAGAATAACAAGGAAGCTGCAAGCTACCGCATAACATGAATGTACCTTGAGGATATTATGCTGAGTTAAATCTGTCAGTCACTAAGGACAAATATTGCATAAGACCATTATTTTAAAAGCTTAAGAAAAGATACACTGAAAGGAAAAAATATATATATTAGTTGCCAGGGGATGGAAGAAGGGAATGGTAGAACACAGGGTAGGGGTTGAGAACACCATAGTTGGGTGTTGAGGTGGACAATACACAAGAAGGGAAAGGGGGTGGAAGAACAGGTAGATAGGTGAACCCTTAGTCAGTCTGCATGGCTTAAATGGAACAGAGGTAACTAGTGATGTATGCTCAACCTTGGGATGACAGGGTTCTGTGATACAGGGATTGAGCTATAGTCTCAATGGGTAAAAGAGGAGAATAATGTAAGATGCTTGACTGTCTTATGAATATTGGTTACCCTTGGCTACTATGGTAAATAGACAATTGAGTGGAGTATAAAGGAATATCAGGATACATGACTATAGAAAGCTTGTAAGTCCATCTTCAGCCTATAACTGGTTGGAATACCTAAAAGGGGTGCTAGAACTTGACTAAGAAAAAAGGATTCTTGCAGAGCCTTTGTAGTATATAAGACCTTCGTTGGAATCCTGAGCTCCATCCAACACCTTCTGAAGTGGGACGTTCCATTTTGAAAGGACAAGCAGACCAGTCTGGAACAGCTAGAGGAACTGAAGATACTTCTAAAAGAAAGACCTGCAAGAAAAATCAAAAACAGTAGTCTGATTGCCTTCTACAAGAACAAGATGTTTGCCAGTGACCCATTAAGGGAAGCAATCAAGTCCCATGAGGATAAACCCCCTCCCAACACTGAAACTTCAAGGGAATACATGAGCAGGCATGTAAGTTCTCTGGGGAGCATGTTGGTCTACTGGTGAGTGGGAGTGGGGGAAAAGCAGAAATGAAGATATGGACTGAATTTGTCCATGTTCCATTGACACCCATTGACCTGGAGATGAGTGTGGGAAGAGGAACAGTTGGTTACTCTGAAGTATGGTGAGAGCCAGGGACCCCTGGGCCCATGGACAAGAACATATGCATCCATGGTGGACTAGAGCTGATAGTGAAGTGTACAATTGATTTGAAATGAGGGAAGACTTGCAAGAACACCCAAACTTGCAGAAAGTACCCATTTGACCTAGTTTCAATGGTTTGATGATCAGAACTTGACTTGTTGTTGTTAAGTGCCATCCAGTCGGTTCCGACCCATAGAGACCCTGTACAGGGTTTCCAAGGCTGCCAATCTTTACAGGAGTAGAAAGTCTCATCTTTCTCCCGTGGAGTGACTGGTAGTTTCGAACCGCTGACCTTAAGGTTCGCAGCCTGATTCATAACCACTACGCTACCAGAGCTCCTTAGAACTTGACTAGAGGAAGATAAAAAATGTTGACAAACAAGTAAGTGTAAATTGTTACAATTTGATGAACTTGACTGATGCTTATGGATGTAGTATCTCAAAATACCAGTTGAGAGGGAAGGAATCTTCACATCAAGGATCATTCTCATCCCCTCTGTACACAGGGTTGATAGGGATGTGCAACTTAGACACTGGGGGGGGGGGGGGGGGGGCAATAAAGGCATGAAGTGACTGGCTTGAATGTTTTCAAGACAGAGTTTAGTTTCTGAATGTGCCAGTGTAAGTAGAAACCCTACTGAAAAGTTTTCATCTTGTTTAGATGGGTCTGGTAAAGGAGATGGTGATAAGATTCTTATGATTCAATAGTGAGTGATTGTTATCATGACTAATTGCTATTGTCATAACTGTAAAGGTAGAAGTTTTATAGTGAAAATGGAGGAGTAGTTAATCTTATATTCCTAGGACTATCAAGGGAGAAGAACATAAGTGGAATGTGGGACCCTATCCAGAGATGGAGGCAGCGATGTGGAGATAGAGAAATAGAGAAGCTGAGGACTCTAGACTCATGGAAAGAGAAAGGCTGCATGCTGGTGGCCAGAGGGCAGGCTTGCAGAATGTGTCCTTTGGTTATTTAAATGATTACATACTCCTGAATGTCTTTGTGTACATACAAAGAAAATAGAAGGAATCGCAGCAAATACTATTGAATGATGATGCATGGAAGGGGTTGTTAATATTGCTATGAATTGAAATACAATAGAGTGAGTGTAAAACCAATGTTCTCCCATGTAAACTATCAGTCAGTTAATAATAAAAACTTATAAATAAATAAAATTCAAATAAAATAGTTGTAAGCTTCAGAAAGAGGCTATAACTAGCTTATGGATCTTTACTAAAAGAGAACTGGAGAAAAAAATGCCTATGATTACAATTATTTCTCTCTCTGCTCTTTTACAAGTCTCCTTGATGGTCAAAACTAGAATGCTAGAGCATTTAAAAACCAATATAAACACAATAAAGGGTGATTAGTTTCTACAGAACATATCCTAGTGGCACCTTGATTATTAAAATCCTTTGCTGAGGTAATCCTTTGGTGAGCATTAATAAGCATTAATAAGCATAAATATCTTCACTTCTTTTGTCATTCAGAAAGGTATACTCTTACCCACATATCCTTGTCACTAATTCTCCAATTATGTTCTTTCCAAGTGTCTGGTCATCTACCTAAACCATTGACCACAGCCCATGAACCAGTTAACAGTTACACATCTGTATATACCTTCTACTAAGCAAAAAAGAGATCTAGGTGCCCTGCTCAATGTTCTATCTACTGGGAGGTTTTCCCTACACCACAATTCTTTGGAGAAATCTAAGCAAGAGACTGTAGCTCTGTTGCTGTCTGCTTTCAAGTGGTTCCTGCATATTGTGCAAAATCATTTTTCATCTAAATATGAACTTTCTCTTTCTCAATCTACTGATCATAAGCAACTTCCCATGAGGCCATTGACATATTTTGGGAAAGGGAAGGTAATGTGACAGGGTAGAATAGATCGTTGGTATTTGGATTTCATCCTCATACAATTTACTTGCCCTGGTCTAATATAAACCACTTTCATTTAATGGTGGAGTGCTGCTGTGTATGTCCATCTTTTTGACTCTGGAATTGAAAACACACAGCTCAGGTTGCATGTGGATTTGTTGGTCCATCGTTTGGTGTTCTCTATTAAGTTTCTATTAAGGACCATTAAAAAGCCAGAAACTGTTTCTAAAAATGAGAGCAATTATTTGTAGAGGATTTCAGGGATTTGCCCCCGAATCCTGAGGGTCTGCACTGATTCACCAATAGAAGACTTAAACAGATTCCAACCTTCATCTCTATATGTGAATGCCACTTCAAGCACCATTTGATCAGCTGGTTTATATAGTCCATGGGGCAGAGTGGCTTATCTAGCATTCTGAACTTGTTTTAGAATCTTCTTTAGTTCTGGTACCCACTAAAACATTTCAGCTTTTGTGTCCAGATTGTATGCCGAAGTAGCACCCCAAATGAGAGCTATGTTGCCTCCAAAATCCAAAGAAGAACATAGTGCCTCTTTTTTAGTTCTGAGAGCACCCAGATGCAATAAAAAATGATCCTTCACATTAGTGGGAATATTTCAATATGCTTCATGCCACTGAATTGCTAGAGTTTTCCGTGAGGTGGAAACCAGCTGAATTGTCATTAGGTAAGTTGCCCACTTTCAAGCATGCAGATGTTTTATCAAAAAGTTTAGAGTCATTGATACTTCTTATTTGTTAGGAACAATCAGTTTGATATCATCAATGTAATATACGAGTGTTATATCTTATGACAGAAAAAGGCAATCAAGTTACACGTAGACTAAATTATGACATCGTTTTGTACAGCGTATGCATGTCTGAAGTAGTAGGAAACAGAAGGTACGTTGTTGGCCTTGCCAGCTGAAGACAAACTGGAGTTAAAAACCTAAAAAGGAAGAACATGCTCAGTATTTGTCAAGCTAAAATAACTGAAAGAAATTCAGGCCTTATATGGCAATACTGACTAATTTTATGGGAAATTTATTGATAGGTGCAGAAAGTGTTAAAAGAGGATGGAACTAGTACACAGAATCACTGTACAAAAACTAAACAAAACAGAGTTGCCTGACTTAGTGACTAGACGAGATCCATATTTGTGCATGTTACAAAGAGAAATTATTCAGCAGAATGTAGAAATCACCTAATAATATCATTGATATTACATGCAAGTGAAATTTTTCTAAAGATAATTCAAACATGCCTACATAAGCACATTGAAATGAAACTGCCAAAATCTCAAGCCAGATTCATAAGAGTTCTTGGAATGAGGGAATTTATTGCTGATGTCAAATGAACCCTTGCTGAAAGAAGAGAATACCAGGAATATGTGATTTATTGAGTATGCAGTCTTTCAACTGTATGGATTAGGACAAGCAATGGACAACATTGGGGAGAATTTGTATTCTGGAACAATTAATTGTTTTTATGGAGAATTTGTACATAAACAAACAAAGAGTAATGTAAACTGAAGAAGGGGATACTGAATGGTTTGAAACCAGACATAATGTGCATCAGGACTATATTCTTTCACTGTACTTATTCAATCTGTATAATGAGCCAATAATGGAAAACACTGGATGGTATGAAGAACAAGGCATCAGGATTAGAGAAAGACTCAATAACAATCTACAGTATGCAGAGAAAACAACCTTGCTTGCTAAAAGTGAGGAGAATTTAAAATACTGATGAAGATCAAAGACAAAAACCTTGAGTATGTGTTGCCTTAATTTAAAGAAATAAAAAATCCTCATCACAGGATTTGTAAATAACATAATGTTAAATGGAGAAAACATATTGAAGTTGTCAAAGACAGCAGGAAGAGAGGCAGGCATGCCTGGCAGGTAAGAAGGAAGGCAGATGGTGATGACTCTCAAGACTGGCAAGTAATAGAACAGGCTAACAATGAACCAAAGGCCAGAGGACAAGCCAGATTCAAGATCCAGACCCAGCAGATAGCAAGCAAACTTTGCCTGAGTGTGTTATATATTGAAGCAGGTCACAATTCTGAGGCCTGCAATTCAATTAATTGTCTGCTCATAGCAGACTTCATCATAGAGTTGATTACATTATATTATATTTCATTGGTGGATAACTACATTTCAACAGCCAAACAACTGAGATTCATTTTTCAGTCAGGTTGACACAAAATCTTAATTATCTAAATTATGGTGTTGTACTGTAGGATAAGTGCTGGACTGTTAACCACAATGGCAGCAGTTCAAATCCATCAGTCACTTTTCTAAACTCTATTGTTGTTTTGTTGTTAAGTAATGTCAAGTCACTTCAGACCTGTAGTGAACTTTTATAGGGTTTCTAAGGAGCAGCTGGTGAGCTTGAACCACTGACCTTGTGGTTTAAACTAACTTGCAGTCCAGCGCATTAACCTACAGCATTGCTTTGTGTCAGAACAAACTTGATGGCAATTAACAGCAGCAATATTTCTGCAAACCATCCTGACTATGAAAGACTTTTATAATGCCTTGGTCTAGAACATTGAATCAGAACCTCAGTTTTGCATATATCTATAAAGTTAGTCTGTTCCAACTATAGGTTCATTACACCATTACCTCACACCATTTTACCCATACCCACATTTATTCTTCAGCCAACTCTTTATAAATTAGAAACTGCATGCAAATTTATTGAAGTGCACCTCCTTATAGGTCACATTTCAGACACCACATTTCATGGTCACTGGCAATTAAATCCAGTTAGAGGTCAAGATGCAAAAATGGGCATTAAGGGTTTTTCATGGGAGGAATCATCTGTGTTCTGTAAGCAACAATCTCAAGAGAAGCCATTATAATTGCTCCAGGCAATGCAAAGTTAAGCTCCTTAAATGGTGGTGGAAGAGCTACATCTTCCACTATCAAAGAAGATTCAGTAGAGTTTAGAATGTCAGAGTCACTAACTTTTTGTTGTTGCTTTTGTTTTTTTTTTGTTTTAATGTTTTATTGTGAATTATGTGATAGTTTATATGGGAGAACATTAGTTTTACATTCATTCTATTGTATATTGTCTCATTGCCATGGTTACAATCCCCTCCATGCAATCCTTCCCTGTACCCCCAGGTCTTCAGCACACAGTCGCTCTCCCTCTCTGGATCTAAAGTCTCC
>NW_006409038.1:233722-253357 GCF_000296735.1 Chrysochloris asiatica | reverse complement strand
CTTACAAGCTTTCTATGGTGATGCTTTTCGCTATTCCTTTCTCTCCCCCTCCAGTGTCTATTTTATAATATAATGCAAGGAAAACCAAGATTCAAAAGAAAGCCAAGCATCTTAATATTATTCCCCCCTTTTCCACATTCCAACCATGGCTTGATCTCTGTATCCCAGAACCTGTTGTTCCCAGGTTGTGCATATATCATTATTTACCTCTGTCTCACTTAGCCCATTGAGACTTGTCTAATAGTTCTCCCATCTGTTTTGTTCTTCCATTCCCCTCTCCCTACTTGTATATTGCCCCCTCCCTAGCACCCAAACTATCCTGTGTCTAATCCCTGCCTTGTGCTCCACCTTTCCCTCCCTCCCCTCACCCAACCCCAACATCCCAATAACCAACAAATAATCCTCCCCGCCCCCCTTTAGTATGGGTTCTTTCCCTTAGTCTTTTACAATAAGGTTCGGGCTGCGAACCTTAAGGCCAGCAGTTCGAAACTACCAGCCGCTCTGCCGGAGAAAAATGAGGCTTTCTGCTCCCGTAAAGATTTACAGCCTCGGAAACCCTGTACAGGGTTGCTATGAGTCAGAACCGACTTGACAGCACTTAACAACAGCAACAACAATTTCACTCAACATAATGTCCTCAAGGTTCATCCATGTTATGCAGTGGCTTTCAGCTTCCTTGTTATTCTTAAAGGTAGCATAGTATTCCATTGTGTGTATGTACCACAATTGGTTTATCCATTCTTCAGTTGATGGGCACTTTGGCTGCCTCCATCTTTTTGCTATTGTAAATAGTGCTGCTATGAACATTGGTGTGCATATATCTTCTCGGATTGTGGCTCTTTTTTCTTGTGGGTAAATACCAAGTAGAGGAATTGCTGGATCATAAGGTATTTCTATTTTCAAACTTCTGAGGAAACGCCATATTGCATTCCAGAGAGCTTGGACCATTTTGCAGTCCCACCAGCAATGCAGTAGTGTCCCAGTCAGAGTCACTAACTTAATTAGCATTGTGCACATACGCTCCCATTTCAATTATCATGTTCACATCTATTCATAAACAATGTAAATAACAACCAATGTTTGAATTTTACTATTTGTAAGTATACAATTCTGGGACACTAACTACATTCCTCACGTGTGTTGCTATTACCATTCTTCATTTAGAAGTGTCTCACAGCAGCCCAGCAAGAAAATCTATACATCTCTACCTACAACTTCCTTTCCTCCTTCTTTCAATTTCTGGTGACCCTAAAGAGGTTTGTTTCTACACATTTGTCTGTTCAAGATATTTTACAGAATTGAAATCATGCAACATTTGTCTTTTGATATCTGATTTCTATCAGCACACTATTTTTAAATTTATCCACTTCATACCATGTTCAAAATTATATGTTTCATCAAGACGTTCTATATATACCACATTTTGATTCATTTATTAATGAAAAATTTCAATTGTTTTCATGTTTTAACTATTGCAATTAATGGTGCATTGAATATTTTATTTCATTAATCATGTAAACTGCCCTTGTTATTGCTAGGTGCCAATGAGTTACTTCTGCTTTATAGCGACCCTACAAACAACAGATTCTTCATCATCCCACAATTGTTTCTATTTTTTTAACCCATTGTTACATCCATGGGATCAATACATCTCATTGAAGGTTTTTCTTCTTTACACTTTCCCTCCAATTTACAAGGCCTGATGTCGTTCTCTAGGGACTGATATCACCTGATAAACGTCCATTTTTCATGAGATAAAGACATGCTTACTTCTAAGGGTTATTCTGAATCCACATCTCCAAGTCTGATTTGTTTGTTTAATTTTCCTTGCCAATTCCATAATTTAAGGGCATTTATCTTCGTGAATCTTCCTATTATTTGGTCCAGTTTTGAAAGAATATGAAGTGATTGCATGTCACCTTGACCCTCAAAGTGGTGTCTTTGCTTTTTAAAAACTGTAAGGAGGGTTTTATTGCAGCATAGTTGCCCAATTCAATACATCATTTGTCTTGTTAATTGCTACTTTTATGTGTTCTCTGGTATTCAAATAAAATGAAATCCTTGGTATATGAATTATTTAGTACAGCTATAATAAAACTTCCACACAGGGATGGTTTAACAATGAGAAATTTAATATCTTATATTTTTGGAGATTAGAAATTTGAATTCTGAGGAGCAGCTCTGGTGTTAGGTCCTTGTCTCCTTTCAATATTTGTATATTCCATGTTCTTTAGATTTCTCCATGTGTTTTGGTATAAATATTCTTTTTAATTTAGAAGCTTAACACAACAGAGATTCAAGGTATGAAGGATGAACACCACTCCCAGCTCTTCAATCTTGGTGGTTGTAGGTCAAATCTGGAAATTGTAGGTCACTGTTTCTCTGTTCAAGTCCTGCTCTTTGGTTCTTGTTAGATAAAAGCCATTGCATGCCATACTCGTGGGAATCTCCCTTAACTCACATCAGGATGTTAGTGATATTAAGGGTGGTGTTCAGTCCTTGTGTGGTGATACAGAATAAGCACTGAACTGCTATCAACAAGATTGGTGGATCAAATTCACCAGCTGCTATTCAGAAAACATCTACATTGTCGCTATAACTCAGAATCAATGAGACAACACATAACCACAACAATTACACCTTAAACCATTTACTGGTTTATCACACCAAATCTCACCACTGTTGTTGTTATTAGGTGGTATTGAGTTGGTACCACCTCATAGCAACCCTGTGCACAACAGCACAAAACCCTGCCTGTTCCTGGGCCAACATCGCAATTGTTAGCAGGCTTGAACCCATTGATACTACCACTTTACCAATCCATCTCACTGGGGGAATTCCTCTTTTTTTTCTGACCCTCCACCTTACCAAATGTGATATCCTTCTCCAGTGACTGGTCTCTCCTAACAATATGTCCTAAGTATGAGAGATGAAGTTTGGCCATCCTGCCCTCCAAGGAGTACTCTAGCTGTAATTCTTCCAAATAGATCTGTTTGTTCTTTTGGCAGACCATGGTACTTTCAATATTCTCCTTCAAGACTATTAACTGAAAAGCATCAGTTCTTCTAAGGTCTTCCTTATTCACTGTCCAGCTTTCACATGCATATGAGGTTATTGAAAATACCATGGCTTGGGTCAGGCATACCTTAGTCCTCAATATGACATGTTTGCTCTATAACACTTTAAAAAGTTCTTGTAGAGCAGATTTTCCTAATGCAATACGTAGTTTTATTTCTGGGCTACTGCTTCTATGAGTGTTGTTGGTTGATCCAAGAAGGATGAAGTCCTTGAAAATTTCTATCATTTCTCCATTAATAAGAATGCTGTTTATTGGTCCAGTGGTGAGGATTTTTCTACTTCACATTGAGATGCAATCCATACTGTAATCCATCAGTAAGTATTTTAAGTTATATTTACTTTCAGCAAGCAAGTTTGCATCGTCTACTTATTGCAGGTTGTTAATGAGTCTTCCTCCAATCCTGATGCCACGTTTTTCTTCATATAACCCAGCTTCTCAGATTATTTGCTCTGCATACAAGTTGAATAAGTATGGTGAAAAAAATAGAACCTTGTTGCACACCTTTCTTAATTTTAAACCATTCAGTTTTCCCATGTTCTGTTAGAACGACTGCCTCTTGGTCTGTGTACAGATTCCTCATGAGCACAATTAAGTGTTCTGGAATATTCATTCTCACAATGTTGTCCATAGCTTGTCATGATCTATATAATCTAAAGCCTTTGCATACTCAGTAAAACACAGGCCATCTTTCTGGTATTCTCTGCTTTCGGCTAAGTTCCATCGGATGTCCTCAATGATAGCCCTCATTCCACGTCCTTTTTTGAATCTAACTTGAACCTCTGGAAGTTCTCTGTCAATGTATGCTTGCAGCTCTTTCTGCGTTACCTTTAGTAAAACTTGACTTGCATAAGATATCAAAGATATTGTCCAATGATTTCCGCATCCTGTTGGGTCACCTCTCTTTGCAATGGGCACAAATACGAATATCTCCCAATCAGTGGCCAGATAGTTGTCTTCAAAATTTTGTCCTTAGACAGCAGAAATCTTCAAGCACATGACTGCTAAACCAAAAACATGGTGGCTAAAGTCGAACATGGAGTCCTGGTGTGGTGTTGTGGGTTTATATACCAGACTGCAAAGCCATTTGAACTGCAAGATTGGTGTTTCAAACTCACCAGCTGCTCCTTGGAAACCCTATACAGGGTTGCTTTGGGTTGGAACTGACTCAATGACAATTAAATCTGCAGCAAAGTTAAACATGAGGCACCTGTAAATAAATACCTGGTAGTACTGGTATGACACTATAGGGTAAGTTCGAGAACACAAAGTCTTCTTGAACCACAAGGTAGGTGTTTCTTGGAAACACTATGAAGGGTTGCTATGGGTTGGAACTGACTCAGCAGTACTTGGAAACAAAAAAAACAACATATTTTCAAAAAGCAGTCAAAATTACCATGAAAAATATATTCACCATAATTTGATATCAATTTACTGACTAATTTGGTTATTTTTGTTTTTAATTTGTCTCATCATGACAAAATGAATTTGTTGTTAATATAATCATAGATTAAACTATTGTTGTTAGGTATCATTGAATCTGTTCTGGTGTACAGCATCCTATGTACAATAGAATGAAATGCTCCTCAGGTCTGTGATAGCTTCACAATTGTTGGTATGCTTGTACACATTATTGAAATCACTCTACTACAAAACTTTAAATTACTTAAGAGATGTTTTGTTATATTTCTTTTAAAAATAGAATTCTTAATAGTAAGAAGTTCATGCTAGAAAGTTTTGAATTCAGAACATAAAGTACTCTATACCAAATTTTTGGAGTCCTTGTGTGGTAATATAGGATAAGCACTGGACATCTAACCTTAAGATCAGTAGTTAAATCCCACAAACCCTATACTGGATTTCTATGAGTTGGAACCAACTTACCAGGACTTAACAACAAAAATCATTTGCAAAAAATTTCACTAGAAATAACTAAATAAGAGAAAAGAAATAAACACAACATGATAATTGATAACACAAGTTAGAAAAAGATTAAGTTGAGCAGATTTTTTAAAATTACAAATTCTAAGAAAATCTAAACAATACAATAAGATAGTTTATGAACATAAAAATAGCTTGAAAAAAATTACTCAGAATATTATACATAAAATAAGGAAATGAAATTTCTTCACATACATAAACACAGTAATATACACATGAAATATATGGTAGATTAATCCATATGGAGAATAAAGAAAGTAAGAAGAAGATATAAAAAGAAGGGACAGAGAGAACAGTTTTGTGTTAATGGATGCTTAAAAAATATATGAATCCCTATATTCATGAAGAATAATTTATTCTAAAACACTGGATCAGTTTGAGTCACAAACTTACAGGTAAACAGTTGACTACAACCATTTGGTAGGACTAGATGAAGAAAATTACATGAATATGAGAGCCAAATTATAACTTTGAGTATACCAAGATGATTTGAATTCAGAAACCATCTCAAAAATAGATTTGACACATTGAACACTAATGACCAAACACCAGACAAATTATGAAATGACATCAAAGACATCATGCATGAAGAAAACAAAAGGTTATAAAAAGAGAAAAGAAAGAGAAAACTAAAATAAATGTCACAGGAGACTTTGAAGCTTTCTCTTTAAGGTAGAATAACTCAAGATGAACTGACGTACTGACTACAATGATGGATTCAAACATAAGAGTGAATCTGAGGATAGTGTGGGACCAGACACTGTTCCATTCTATTGTACATAGGGTCACTACAAGTGGGAACCTACTTGATGGCATCTGAAAACAGCAACATAGAAATGTTGGAAGAAATGTTGAGACACTCTCACAAAAGAATAATATCAGTAACAAAGAAAGTGAATATTGGAGAGAAAAGATTAGAAAATAATAACAATAAAGAAAATCTAACTATTAAAATCCAAAAAAGAAAATAAAGGAAAGGGGATTACATTGTCAAACAAAAATTTATAAATCATTCCTCAAACTAAAAAAGAAAGGATCTTTGTAAAATATGTTATTGCTGTCATTGCTAAGGAGCCATTGAGTCAGTTCCGACTCAAAACAACCCTGTGTAGGGTCACCATGGAGTAACTGGTGGGTTTGAGCAGCCAACCTTTTGGTCAGTATTTCAGTGCTTATGGTACAGTGTCCATAGGAGTCTGTGGATGCTGTAAATAATTAATACACTCAGATGCTAAGCATAATGCTTCTCAGAAAAAAATCAAATGATCTACTTCTGAAATAGCGTCTTTAAAAAACAGAGGACAGCTTTTCTCTGACACACATGGGTTTGCCTTGAGGCAGATCGAATTGGTGTCAATAGGTTTAGGTTAAATTCAAGAAAGAAAAACAAAAAACAAAAAGTACACCATAAAAACATGGCATATTCTTCTGTACTTCCAGTTCACTGAGAATAATTTGTTCTAAGATGATACAGGAGTTTTGGTGTGGTGCTGTTGCATAAGCACTGAAACACAGGCTGGTTTGAATCAAAATTTGGTGGTTCAAACTTACCAACTGCTCTTTAGAACCCCTGTACAGGGTTGTTATGAGTCAGAACTGACTCCATGCCAATTAACAACAACAATAAAGATGGTACATACAGAGAATAATAATAATAATAAAAGTTGTAATTTGTTTCTCATGGTCTCACAATTTTCTTCAGATTCAAATTAAATTTACATAGGAGCTATTTATGTTCTGTTCTTCATTCAGTCCCTGTACTTGTTTTGATTGATGATAATGGACTTCTTCATCATCTCTTTCCACAGAATAGATCATTTGATTTCTATGCATTCCATCTGGCAAGGTCCATGTGTATAATCAGGGTCTATGTAGACCAACTTAGAAATGTTATTTTGTGACTATAAATGTGATGTAATTTCTCTTCACTTTGTGATTACTGGAATTGTTTTCAAAGAATAAAATCACCTGGCTTACAAAATTCTAGCATGTGAACTTTGGCATACATTTTACCATTGAAATCATATTTTCCCACTACTGATCCATCTTTGTTTCTAACATTTTCATTACAGTCAATAGTAATTATAAAAATATCTTGATTACATTTTTGTACTTTTTTAAAAGTACATAAAAGTGTCCCATTTCTTCATCTTCATTATTATTGTTTGCTACATAAATTCAAATAATATTCAATAACTGATTGTTGTAGGACTATGGATATTATTCAGTCACTGCCAGTGTTGGACTTCATGATAGATTTTAAAATATTGCTTTGTGACAATGAATGTGATATAATTTCTCTTCACTTTGTCATTACTGAAATTGTTTTTGCTTAAATGCATTTGAGTTGGTCCTGACTTGGATTGATCATGTATACAATTTTCCAAGGCTTCTAAATATTTGTGGGAACAGAAAGCCTCATCTTTCTCCTGCATTGAAGTTGGTGGGCACAAACTACTGATCTTGGGGTTAGCAGTAAAGTGTCTATCTTACAGAGCCACAACACTCCCCATTACTAGCATGGTGGTGTTGGTGGTGTGACATGGAGTCAGTTCTGACTCATAGTGGCCATGCATAGCATTTCAGGAGATGTAAATCTTTATGGGAGCAAAATACCTCATCTTTTTCATGCAGAACAATTGGTAGTTTAAAATTGAAGACCTTAAGGCTAGCAGCCCAACTCTTAACCACTACCCTCCAAGAAGGCCATATTGTTAGCTGATTCGATATGCCCAATACTAGTCCATTTCACAATATTAATATCTATGATATTGAGATGTATCTATTTCATTTTTGATGAATTATGATTTTCCTAGGTTTATATCTGTACATTTCATGGTTTATTAATAATGGCTACTTATAGCTATTCTCATTTTGAATTAAATCACAAAAGCTTTAATCCATCTATATCATTGAAGTCGACTATACTTTGGGAAGGTAGCTTTTTCTGAGTCATATTTTGAGTCCCATCTAAACTGAGACACTTATCTTCCAGCACTACATCAATGTTTTGATGCTGTTCATAAATTGACACTGATCATTTTATTATTATTATATTTAGAAATAGATCCCTAGGTCTTACTTCATGGCCTATGTAAGTCTGAAAACTCCACTGAAATTTATTCACCATGGGATATCCTGCTTGCATTTAAAATGTCAGTGGTATAGCTTTCATCATCATAGCAACATGCAAGCTACCACAGCATGACATGCTGAATAAAGACTACTGAAGGTATATTACAGTGTATGGTGTTAAAAATATAGGCACCAATTCTTCCCACAACCCTATCTACTACAGTGGGATCAACAATTCACTCCAGTGGTTACACAGAACTGAAAGACAATGCTCACTTTTATGGAATTTATTAAGGATGTTAGCAGGTTACAATATAGGAATATAAATATAGGAATATAAAATTCTTCAGGCACATTTGCTCCAGTCAGTGATGATAAGGACACACCAATCCATCATAAGCCTGAGACTGGCTCTAACTCAATTTGGCTCTAGCTAGATGAATCAGTTCATGTGGTTCCTCCCCTTAAGTGCTATGAGGCTGTCCCCATAACAAACAAGTCTCCTGCCCAAAGCCACTCAAATTTATTTGTTCCACATTCATGGAAGTCTACTGCTCTATTTTGTAATCTTTATTCTTCTGTTTCTCCTCCTCTGCTACTCTTCTGGTGTCACAACTTTTGTCCCTCATTCGAGGACATTTAATGTTTAGGGATCTTGGTCTAAAAAAGATACACTCCCTTCCTGGCTCTTCTTCTTTGATGGTAGTGAAAGTCCCTCTCCTACTTCTGAGATGGCTCAGTCTATACTCATGCTAGAGTTTCAAGTTTTTACAATTATAGTTAATGCTGCTAATATCCACAGCTGAGTTAGATCATCTTATCCATATCTTTTTGCACCTTCTCCAATCCAGAGCCAGGAAGGGAGAAATGTTGTTTGGAGTACATTACAAATTTGACTAAAAGACACATTAGGTAATTCATTACACCACAGCTGGCAAAATTGTCATAAAATGTATCTAAATAATTTAAGATATGTTGTTGTTGTTAAGTGCCATCGAGTCGGATCTGACCCATAGCGACCCTGTACAGGGTTTCCGAGGCTGTAAATCTTTACGGGAGCAGAATGCCTCATCTTTCTCCCGCGGAGCGGCTGGTAGTTTCGAACTGCTGGCCTTAAGGTTCGCAGCCCGATTCGTAACCACTACGCTACTGTATATTAATCCAAAATGTATAAATACTATAGAGTTGATCATAAATAAATTTCATACCTTATTGTTGTGATAAGTGCCATTGAGATGGTTTGGTTCATAGTGACACTGTATAGGGTGTCTAAGGAGTCCCTGGTTTTGAATTGCTTACATTGTAGTTCACAGCCCAGTGCTGATTTTTCAGTGTCACATTAGGAGTCCAATTTCATACCTTAAATCAATGTAAAATATTCCAACAATGTCTTCATATGTGCAATTATTTCTCCATGTATATCTATATCTATGATCTCAATAAAACTTTTTCAAGTTTATTTTATCACAATTACATTTTTATGTTTTCAAATTTTATATTACAATGCATCCTTAAATTATTATTATTATTTGTCTTTTTATATGGTGCCCTTGGGTAGCATATAAATTTACTATAAATTTGATTAATGACAATCTTGAGATATGGTAGTTCTTGTTGATTGTGTATGGAGTTGATTCTGACTCAAGTGAAGCTTTATTGGAATTCTGAGGCTATAAATCTTAACAGGGAACAGAAAGCTTCATCTTTCTCCCTAGGAGGAACTAGTGAATTAGAACTACATAACTGATTATGTCATCAGGGTTCCTTGTGCCTATATCTATTCCTAATCTTCATTACTCTAAGATCCAATAACTGATCATCCAATGTACTTATCTGTTGAATATGACAGTTGGTCTAAGTACCATTAATATGGACACGTTCCTTTGTCTATCTCTGTTCTTCATTATTTTGAAACTTTGAAGAGTATCCAAGTTACCTTGTAGGGCATCTAATAATTTGCATTTTTCTGAGGTTTGCTTATGTTTATAATCAAGCTATTTAGTTTTGGCAAGAATACTACAGAAGTGCATTGTATAAGATGATATGCTATATCCCATTAAGTTGGGTTTCTACTTGCAGAAACCCTACATAGGATTTTTGAGAGCTCTTGTCATGGCAGTGCAGGATAAAACACTCATCCTTTGGTTTGAAGTACAAGTTTGGTGATTCAAACTCACCAGGCACTTCTCAGAAACTCTTGTTGTTATTGTTAAGTGTCGTCAAGTCTATTCCAACCCATTGCGACCCTGTAAAGTGTTTCCAAGGAGCAGCTGGTGAGTTTGAACTACTGGTCTTGCAGTTCAAATGACTTTGCTGTCTGACACATTAACCCACAGTGCCAAACATATATGGGGTAAATATACGTCAGAATTCACTGGTGATGGTGGTTTTCTGTCACCAAGTTGGTTTCAACTCATAGCAACCTTGCATAGAGTTTCTGAGGCTGTAAATCTTTACAGAAGCAGAAAGCCTCATCTTTTTTCCCCGCATAACTACTAGTAGTTTTGAACTTCTGACATGAGATTAGAAGCCCAATTTAACAACAACAATGGGTGTGAACTACCAATCTTCCAGTTAAAAATCCAGAGCTTATCTTACATTGCATACCAGTGCTTGAAAGAAGGAGGTTCAAGATGTCAGTTTTTCTCACGTTTGGTGACGTTGCATTTTATCACTCTATTTAGATGCTGTTTCCCAGGCTTCTTCACTGTAAAGTTACTCATTTTATATTTTGCAATTAATACAGACAGTGTGAGAAGATATTTGGAGACTAGTGGTCACAACTATGGACTCAATTATACCAATTATCATGAAGATACAGACCTCACTACATTTTGTTCTGATATCGGTTAGTTAGAAGTTGCCTCTGACTAAAATTAAACCACTTTCTGACTAGGACTAATATGAGACACCATAAGGCATTATCCTTCTGTCTTCTATAAACCTTACCTTATTTTCCACTATCTTTTAATTACATTTCCACACATTTTATGAAGCTCCCTCATTTCTTTGACAACTTAATGAAATTGATATATCATTTGAGAATTTCACTTATCATCTTTAACTCTGTTAATTGCTTTATATAACTATTGTTGTTGTTGTTAAGTGCCATCGAGTCGGGTCCGACCCATAGCGACCCTGTACAGGGTTTCCGAGGGTGTAAATCTTTACGGGAGTAGAAAGCCTCATCTTTCTCCCGCGGAGCGGCTGGTAGTTTCGAACTGCTGACCTTAAGGTTCGCAGCCCGATTCGTAACCACTACGCTACCAGAACTATACTATGGGATATTTTAATCTAAATAATGTTAATATCATCCATCTTTACACACTGTAAGCAACAGTGGTTCTTCTTAAAATTGCGAAAATATACTTAATTGACAACACAGCATATTAAATTTGTGAGTTTAAAAATTGCATTCAAAATTTTAACATTTGTATAATTGTTCCGTTTTTGCATATTGTTAATTCCAATATCAGTGTTATTTGGTGATCAAATATATTTGAATAATGACAATATGGATGTGTAATTTAGTGTCCATGGCTTAATTTTCTATTGAAACTGAAACATTGTACAATACTCCTTTGAGTGCACATTATCTTGAAATGTGAGCAAATATCATTAAAAAGCACGCATTTACACAGTTACTGCTAACAACAGGGCACAAATTCCACTTTATAATTTTAAATGGTGAAGCAAAGAGTAATTTAGGGATAAAGAAGAAAACAGTTGCGAGCTTCAGTAAAAGAATGCAACTTGCCTGTAGACCGTTACTAAAAGTAACAACTGGAGAATGAATACTTCTGATAACACTCAGCTCCTCTGTCTGCTCATCTGTAATTCCCCCTGTTGCTTAAGACTAGGAACTTAGAGCTGTGCATTCCTGGTGGCAGTCCACGAAGTTTAGAATAAACAGCATAATGCATACAGGAAAGTGTATATAAAGAATTTGGAAGTCTTAACAAAAGAATATTTATTAAAAGCAAAAGCAAAAAAGCCTGATGTCATTGAATCAAATCCAACTCATGTTGATTTGTTATAGAGTACAACTGTTATAGAGTACAATTAAGTACAATTGAATCAAATCCAACTCATGTTGACACTATGTGTTATAGAGTACAACTGTTCCATTGAGTTTTGGGCCAAGCCTTCCTTCCATGATGCCATTGGGTTGGGTGTTAACCATAAAGTTTCAGGTTAAGTTTTTGAGTGTTGTCTGACAAGTGGCTATGTTCTGCGACCCTCACAGAGAGATTAAACTTGTGTAGGGGTGACGGAAGATTAGAAATAAAAGAAAGACACAATTGAAATAAGTAAAGTTGAGACCAGGTATGATGCATCACTCTGATGGATATACTGGGATTCCAACCTACCTTCAGCACATTTATTATATACACAAATCAAAGGAGGTTTTGGGGGCAGGGAAAAGAAAAACATCTGGTGTTATAAATAGGATTTTATCAGAATGTAACTTGTGGTTGCTAGGGAAATGGAGATAAGGCAGCTAGATGTTTTTGCATACTAAACGGAAGGCCAGGGCTGCATACAAGGAAAGACTTTGGAAATTCCTTGTTCCCTGAGGCAGGCTTTGCAAGTTCTTTAGGGAGCAGCCCAATTTTCTGGACCATAACTGTTTAGTTGCAATCCTTTGCTGAAACTGCCCCCCGAGTCTGAGACTTTTGGTTTAGTTGCTCCCAACAGTTGAGTGTAAACAATTTTGTCAGAACAGATTCCTTTTAATCTATTTGGTTCTGCTCAGTCTTTCTTCCTGAAAATATTGTTGTTGTTGTTAAATGCGGTTGAGTCAGTACTGACTCATAGCTGTTTCACATAATCCAAATGGCTGAGTGACTATATACAGAATTCTGAGCCTGTTTTAGAGTCTTCTTTAGTCCTGGCACCCACTAAAACCTATAAGCTTTTGGGTCCAGTTTATATGCTGAAGTCGCACACCAAATAAGAGGTATTTTGCCTCCAAAATGCAAAGAAGAACATCAGGTATTGTGCTTCTCTTTTAGTCCTGAAAGTAACAAGATGCAATGAAAAAAATTATCCGTCACTTTAGTGGGAATATTTCAATATGATTCCTACCACTGAAATTCTATGTTTTTATGTAAATTTCCCACCTTCTAGAATGCTTTAACTTCTTCTTTATTAGGAACAATGAGTTTGATGTCTTCAATATAATGAATTAATATTTTAACTGATGACAGGAAAAGGCAATCAAGGTACCTGTGGACTAAATTATGCATAGGTTGGAGAGTTTATGCATCTTTGAAGTAGGACAGTGAAGGTGCATTCTTGGCCTTGCCAGCTTAATACAAACTGGAGTTAAAAACCAAAAGGGAATAACACGTTCAGCATTTCTCAAGCTGAAAGAATGGAAAAAATTCAAACCCTGAATGGCAATACTGAAGAATTTTATGGGCAATATATTGTAAGGTGCAGAAGCATCGAAAGAAGATGGAAGTAATATATAGAATCACTGAATAAACATTCCTTTATGAACATAGATGCAAAACTTTAAACAAAATCTTAGCCAACAGAATTCACCAACACACCAACAGAATTCACCAATCCATCAAAAAAATAATTCATTGTTGCCAAATGGGATTCATATCAGGGATGCAAGGATGGTTCAATATAAAACAAAGAAATCAGTGTAATCCACCATGTAAACAAAAAAAGGAAAAGGACCACATGATCATATCAATTGATACAGAAAAGGCATTTGACAAAATACAACATCCATTCCTGATAAAAAACACTCAACAAACTAGGAAATGAAGGGAAATTTCTCAGCATTATTAAGAGCATATATACAAAACCAACAGCCACCACCACTCTCAGCAGAGAGAAACTGAAAGCCATCTCTTTGCAAACAGGAACCAGACAAGGATGCCCTTTATCACCATTCCTATTCAATATTGTGTTGGAAGTCTTAGCCAGAGCTTTAAGGCAAGAAAGGGAAATTAAAGACATCCACATTGGCAAAGAAGTGAAACTCTCTCTATTCACAGATGATATGATCTTACACATAGAAAACCCCAAAGACTTAGCAAAAATCTATTGGACCTCATTGGAAGATTCAGCAAAGTGTCAGGGTATACGATCAACATACAAAAACCAGTTAGATTCCTCTATACTAATAAAGACAGCACTGAAAATGAAATTAGGAAAGCAATACCATTTACAATAGCCACCCATAGGCTGAAATATTTCTGAATAAATGTAACCAGAGAAACAAAGGACCTATACAAAGAAAACTACAAAACACTACTACAAGAAATCAAAACAGACTTACAAAAATGGAAGAATATACAATACTCTTGGATAAGAAGATTTAACATTGTAAATATGTCAATACTACCCAAAGTGATCTACACATATAATGTAATCCCAATCCAGATTCCAATGACATTCTTTAGAGAGATTGAAAAACAAACAAACAAACAAAAAAACAATTACAAACTTTGTATGGAAAGGAAAGAGACCCAGGATAAGCAAAGCACTGCTTAAGAAGCATAAGTTTGGAAGCCTCTCACTCTGTGATTTCAAAATTTCCTATATGGCTACAGTGGTCAAAACAGCCTGGTACTGAGAATCCAAAATTGAGAATCCAGAAATTAACCCATCCACATACAGCCAAGTGATCTTTCACAAAGAGCCTGAATATGTTGCCTGGAGAGTAGATAGTCTCTTCAACAGATGGTGGTGGTAGAACTGGAAATCGATACACAAAATACTGAAACAAGACCTTTACCTCAAGCCATATCCAAAGACCAACTCAGCATGGATTAAAGACTTAAATGTGAATCCCAGATTTATAAAGATCATCAATGAAAGAATAGGGACAAATTTAATGCTTCTAACACAGCCTACCACCAAACATTCATAAAATTACAGAAACAAAAGAAAACACAATAGATAATTGGGACACTAGAAATTAGAAACTTATGTGCATCAAAATATTTCACCAAAAATGTAAAAAGAAAGTCCACAGAATGGGAAAAAAATCTGTTTGTTTTGCAACAACATATCAGACAAGGGACTCATTTCCAAAATATGTAGGAAACTACAACATCGCTGTAAGAAAAAGACAAATAACCCAATTTAAAAAATGGACACAGGACATGAACAGACTCTTTATCAAGGAAGACAATTGGGAAGCCAACAAACATATGAAGAAATTTTCATGATCATTAGCCACTGTTGTTGTTGTTGTTAAATGTTGTTGAGTTGGTTCCAACCCATAGCAACCCTGTACAGTGTTTCTAAGGCTGTAAATCTTTACGGGAGCAGAAAGCCTCATCGTTCTCCCATGGAATGGTTGGTAGTTTTGAACTGCTGACCTTGAGGTTTGCAGCCCGATTCGTAACCACTGTTGTTTATTGTTGTCAGGTGCTATCAAGTCGGAACTGACTCATAGTGACCCCATGCACAGCAGAGCGAAACAATGTCCAATCCTGGGCCAACCTCACTACTGCTGCCACACTTGACACCATCAATGATGCCACCTGGCTGATCCATCTTGTTGGGGGTCTTCCTCTTTTTCTCTGACCCTCCACCTTACCCAGCATGACATCCTTCTCCAGTGACTGTTCCCTCCTGACAATATGTCCAAAGTATGAGAGACAGAGCTTAGTCATCCTGGCCTCCAGTACACTGATGCAAATCAAAACGTCAATGAGATATCATCTCACACCAGTAATAGCAACGAAGTTCAAAAAAGCAGAGGACAATAAATGCTGGCAAGGATGTGGAGAGACTGGAACCCTTCTACATTGCTGGTAGGATTGCAAAATGGTCCAAACACTCTGGAAAACAGTATGGTGCTTCCTCAGAAAGATGGAAACAGAAATAACTTACGATCCAGAAATTCCTCTACTCGGTATGTATTCACAAGAAATACAAGCCGTAACACAAGTAGATACATGCACACCAATGTTCATAGCAGTACTATTCACAATCGCAAAAGGGAGATAGCCTAAGGGCCTATCAATGGAAATATGGATAAACAAACTGGTATATACACACAATGAAATATTATGCTACCTTGAAGAATAACAAGGAAGCTGTAAGCCACCACATAATATGGATGAACCTTGAGGATATTATGATGCATGAGAATCGTCAGTCAATGAAGGAGAAATATTGCATAAGACTATGGTAGCATAGTGGTTACGAATCGGGCTGCGAACCTTAAGGTCAGCGGTTCGAAACTACCAGCCGCTCCGCGGAAGAAAGATGAGGCTTTCTACTCCCGTAAGGATTTACACCCTCTGAAACCCTGTACAGGGTCGCTATGGGTCGGAACCGACTCGATGGCACTTAACAACAACAACAACAACAATTATTGTAAAGCTTAAGAAAAGATACCCACATTAAAAGGAAGAAAAATGAAAAATATGAAAAATTATTTGTTGGTTACTAGGGGTGGGATTGGTTGGGGAGGAAGGGAATGGTAGAGCACAGAGTAGGGGATAAACACATCACAATTTGGGTGTCGTGTTGAGTAATACACAAGAAGGGGGAGGGGACAGAAGAGCAAGGTACAGAGGAGAACACTTAGGCAGACTTGCATGGGCTAAATGGGACAGAGGTAAATAATGATAAATGATCAACCTGGGAACATAAGAATTCTGTGATACAGGGATTGAGGCAAAGTCTGAATGGGTAAAAGAGGAGAAATAAAGTTAAGATGCTTGACTGTCTTATGAATATTTGTTTCCCTTGCCTATTATTGTAAAATAGGCCCTTGATTAGGATAAAAATGAATATTGGGGAACATGATTACAGAAAACTTGTAATCCTGCCTTTAATCTATAACTGATTGGAATACCAAAAAGGGGTACTAGAACTTGCCCAAGAAAAAAGGATTCTTGCAGAGACTTTGTAGGGTATACGACCTTAGGTGGAATCCTGATCTCCATCCAGAATCTTCTGAGATGGGAAATTTCCACATGAAAGACAAACAAACCAACCTGGAGCTGCTAGAGAAATAGAAGAAACTTCTTGAAAGAAAGACCAGCAGGGAAAAACCAAAAACCAAAATGTCAGTCTGAATGGCTACTACAAGAACAAGCAAGTTGTTTGCTGGGGAGCTAACCAAGTTCCTTCAGAACAAACCCCTTCCCAAGACTGAAACTCAAAGCGAGTACACAAGCAGGCATGTGAGATTGTTGGAGACCATGTTGGTCTACTGGAGAGATGAAGTGGTGGGAAAGTAACAATAAAGAGGTGGACTGAGTCCAAACAAGTTGCATAGACCCCAGTCGACCTGGAATATGGTGAGAGGTGGTTGGCTTGAAGTATGGTAAGATCTGGGGACTCCTGAGCCCATGGAAAAGGACACAGCAACAGAGGGCTAGAGCTGAGATTGAAGTTTTCAGTTGATATGAAGCGAGGGGATATGCACAAGGGCACCCAAACTTGTAGACAGTGACCATTGGACCTAGCGTCAATGGCTGGATGTTCAGAACCTGACTAGAGGAAGTAAAAGAGAAAAAAAACCAAAGTGTAAATCACTATAATCTGATGAACTTGACCTATACTTATGAGTGTTGTAACTTAAAATACCAAGCAAGACGTAAAGAATCTTTACAGCAAGGATAATCCCTAATTCCCAAGCCTCTGTATACAGGGTTGATAGGGATGGGCAATTTAGACATTAGCAACCTAAAATGGGGGTGTGGGGAGTGCTGTAATGGCAGGAATTGACTGTCTTATAAGTTTCCAAGAAGGAGTTTAGATTCAGAATGTAAGGCGGGGGTGGGGGTGGGGGGGGCTGGTAGGTAGAATCCCACTGAGTGGTTTTCATCCTATCTAGACAGGTTTGATGAAAGGAGATGGGGACAAGACACTCAAGATTCAATAATGAGTAATTGTTATCATAACTATTTGCAATTGTTGTAACTGTAAAGGTAGATGTTTTGTAGCAAAAAGGGTGAGTTGTCGATCTTAGAGTCTCAAAATGGAGGATACTGGGACCATCAAGTGAGAAGAGTGGGAATGGAGTGTGGGACCCTACCTAGAGAAGCGGTGATGCCAGAGTTGGAGACAGAAATGACCTGGAGAGACAGAGCAGCTGAGGATTCTAGACTCATGGAAGGAGAGGGGATATGTGCTGGTGTCCCGGGGTGGGGGGTGGGGGGGGGGGGCAGTGTGTATCCTTTGGCTGTATATTTTGAATATACATTTTGAATGTATATTTTGGCTGTTTGAATGATTGTATATTCCTGAGTGGTTTGGTGAACACAAAAAAACAAAAAACAGAGGGAATATAAGCAAATATTATTTAATAATGAAGCATACAGGGGATTGTAATCATTATGATGACATGAACTGATGTTCCCCATGTAAACTACCATTCAATTCACAATAAAAAAAACCCCAGCAAAACAGAGTTACCTTACCTACTGACTGGAAGAGATCCATATTTGTACCTGTTATAAAGATAAATTATTCAGTAGAATGTAGAAATCACCTAATAGTATCATTAATATCACATGCAGGTACAATTTTGCTAAAGATAATTTAAAAATGACTGTATCAGTACATTGAAAGGAAACTGCCAAAAACTCAAGCCAGATTTATAAGAGTTCTTGTAATGAGGAAATTCATAGCTGATGTCAAATGAACCTTCATTGATAGAAGAGAATACAAGGAATATATGATTTACTGAGTATGCAAAGTCTTTACACTGTGTGAATCATGACAAGCTATGGACAACATTGTGGAGAATTAATATTCTGTAACACTTAATTGTTTTCATGGGAACTTGTACATAAACCAAGAAAAAGTGATTCGAATAGAAGAAGGGGATACTGAATGGTTTAAACCAGGAAATTTTTGCATCAGGACAGTATTCTTTCACCATAGTTATTAAATTAGTATGCTGAGCCAATAATGCAAAAAACTGGATGATGTAGAAGAACATGGCATCAGCATTGGAAGACGGTGTATTAACAATGTACAGTATGCAGATAAGACAACCTTGCTTGCTAAATTGAGGAGGACTTAAAATATTTACTGATTAAGATCAAAGACAAAAGCTTTGAGTATGGGTTGTACCTCAATGCAAAGAAAACAAATATCTTCACCACAGGATTTGTAAATAACATCATGTTAAATTGAGAAAGGATTGAAGTTGTTAAAGACAGCAGGCAGGCAGGCAGGTCAGACAGGGAAGTAAGAAGGCAGGCTGTGATGATTGCCAAGAACAGGCCACTGGCTAACAATGAATGAAAGGCCAGAGAGGAAGCCAAATTCAAAATGTAGACCCAGCAGAGAAAAAGCAAGCTTTGTTTGAGTGTGTTATATATTGAAGCAGACCACAATCCTGAGGAATTAACTTTCAATTAATTGACTACTCCTAGCAGATCTCATCATAAAGCTGATTGCTGATGTTGTTAAGTGTTGTCGAGTCGATTCTGATCCATAGCAACTCTGTATAGGGTTTCCAAGGAGCAGCTGGTGAGCTTGAACCACTGACCTTGCAGTTCAAATGACTTTGCAGTCTGATGCATTAGCCCACAGTGCCACAC